>NW_020954588.1:475412-487358 GCF_900497805.2 Vombatus ursinus
ATATGTGATTTAGTGATCAATATTCGGGATGCATTCTATGTTTGAGAATTAGGTCAGCTGGCATTTGTATTCTGGCACATTAAATTAAAATGATAAAAGTTATTTTCCAATGTGATTCTTTTAATAAAGGAAGAATTAATTATTTTTTAACATTTGAGCACTTAGCAATTTTGAACTGTCAGGATCACATTGATAATAAACATCCTTAGGAAGAAAACAGAAAAATGTTGTTCTCCCAAACCCCAATATTCTCCCCGCTAATAATGTACATTTTCTCTTTATTTCCCCCACCTCCCATAGTACTGCTGATCATCTAATGTGACAGGAAATCATTGTACAGCATTAATTGAATGATACATGTTGCCCAATCTAATATAAAACTTACTCCCTGGCCTGGGAAATACTCTGATGTCCTTTCACCCTACTCTCTCCTGGTCGACCCTAAAAAGAGTCAGAGTTCCCCTGACATTAGTCACACTAAGAAAATGATAGCGGTGGAGAAGCACATTTTTAAAACGAAGATGCTTTCACCTTTCATATGCTGCCTATTATCACCTTGTACAGATTATGAACTAGAAGAGAATGGCTGAGCAGGGGATGTAGGGAGGACCAGCTTGATTCGGTTTCGGCTTCATAGAGGTTTGCATTCTGAGTTTCACTGTCAGATTCCTTTTCATCAGGGCAACTGGCAGCCCTCGCTTCACCTTTACAAGGCTGGGTTTGCTGAGCAGTGTATGCTTGAGAACTTGAAATCCCTCCCATAAAGGGCGGATAGATTCAGCACCACTCCACCAAGCCCATAACAGCTAGAGAAGTTTTATGGTGAATGCTTCTCAGAGCCAATAATCCTTTTCAGGTTGCAAGGGACGACGACGCACTCAAATGGACAGAGGTACATCTAGCCGAGCAGACAGGCAGAGCTGAGAAATGCCTGGAAGTCAGAAGAGGAAAAACGAAATCTCCTGTCTCATGGGGAAATAGGGAAGCAAGAGGGAGGTTGTTGACTCTCTCGTGCCTGTATTTCTCCAGAGTGATGGATAGCATAATATTTGTGAGAGTGGGGGTGGGGAATTAAAAAGAAGATATATTCAGGAGATTTTTCAGAATACTGACTTCAGCACTGGAAACGTGGACAGCTACTACCATTGTTCTCTAGGGAATTTTTTGGTTCACTGTAATGGGTATGTAGACTGTGTTGCTCTTTCACTTGAAGCTTAGCTACGTTCCTTTATTTTATTTTTTAGAGTGTTGTCTGCTAGCGATGATATTTAGTTTTCACAAAGCTAAAATTGTGTGCAGTGTGTTTCAGAAGTAAAGTGGTTTCCATTCTTAACCCAACACGAGTGGAAGAATGAAATATTGTTTATTAGTTTTGAAATCTCCCACTAAAGTCTTTCTGCAATGCTGCATTGTGGGGTGCAGGCGACCCCGAGTTTCTGAAGCAAAGCATGAATTCTCCTACATTTAGGTTTTAGGCTGGAAGGGCTTCAAATTTGGGTTGACATATTTGTCTAATGAGTACTGATCTAGTTAAATTCATAGACTTTCATTATCACTAAGTTGCTCACCGGGTGATTTTTTATTTTTGAGCCACAACCACTTGTGAAACTGCCTATGCAGTTGTGGAAGAAGATCACAGATTTATGAAATACTCTTTTCTTATAATAAAGAGTCCATTCTTGATGACTGATTATGCTGGAACTCAGACTTTGACTTTGACATTCTCTGAAAGCTTAATCTTGATCAGCTGGTGCAAGAATGGTAAGTAGCATTGGATTTTCCAATTTTCTTCCTCCCAGCATTCAAACTCCTAACAATTTTGCAGTTTTTTTTGCTACTTTATCCTACTCACTTCTTGAAAGTAAATATCAAAGGGTATAGAATTGTTTTTAAGCAATTTCCTGTTCCTCCATATTTTTATTCATGTGTTAAAGAATTCAGGCCCTGATTTAACCTAGAGAAAGATTTATTAAAGAAGAAATATGAATGTCTCCCTTCTCTGTTTTCCCCATGCTCACTGCCCATTATTTTATTTGTGGTGTAATACGATGATTGAAAGCTAATGCATAATTCCAGCAGAAAGGAAAAGTGTTCTTAGGTAAAAACAAGAAAAAAATGAGTCCATCTGACGTTGCCAGACTGAGACTCTTATTACAGATCTGTCAGTATTTTCATCACTACTCTAATGTTTTCAGAGGTTAATAACTTGAGAGAAAAATTCTCTAGGCTTTTCAACACCAGCTTAAATAGGGAGGAAAATCACTTGGTACATGTTTTGGCAACAGGAACACATATGTTCATGTCAGAAGGCTTTTCTATAATTTACAAACATAATCTTTTAAATTTCTCACCTTGAGAGATTTGAGTGTAAGGTGTCTAATGTGGTGCTGTAAACAAAGTATTCATTGTTCATGTAGCTTTGAGCACAAATGAGAATGCTGTGTGTACATCTTGCCATCATTGTTAGGCTGGATAAAAAGCTGTCATGGGAAGTGTCAAAAGGCATATTTATTAACTTTGTTGATTGATATGCTCCTGGAAAATGTTTTTCTGTTGTACTGACTTTAGAATAGAGTTATTGAGGAAGATAGCCATATATCAGTACTGCACTTGTATATTCTTTTTATGGCATAACATAAATATATGTAGAAAGTTTCAAATGTGTATATAACAGAGATAGGAAAAATGGATCACAATGCAGAATGGTTCCCATATGTTTAAGAAATTTTGGAGATCCCTCACTTTGTCACAGAAACAATGATTTAAATTTAATTTTATAAGGGTATTTCACAATGAAAAAGGGCTTTTTGGCTTTTATTTTTATAAATATATTTGTCTAAAACTGAGAAGCATGTTTCTAATAAAGTTGCATATTTTATTTTTAACAGCAGGAAATCCTGAGTAAAAGCTGAGATTGACAGTTACTGAACAAATTTTCTTCACAGAAGACTTAGGATCCTAGATTTAGGGACTTTTGGAATCATCTAGTCTACTCCCATCATTTTTTTTAAGGCAATTGGGGTTCAGTGACTTGCCCAGGGTCACATAGCTAGTAAGTGTCAAGTGTTTGCTCTGAGGCCGGATTTGAACTCAGGTCCCCTTGACTTCAGGGCTAGTGCTCTATCCACTGTGCCACTTGGCTGCTCCTCTCATTTTGCAAATAAGCAAATTGAAGTCCAGAGAGATTATGAGTTGCCCAAAGACACAAGGATAAAACATAGAGCTAGGATTTGAACCCAAGTCTCTCTACTCCAAATGCAACCCCATTTTTCAGGTACCACATTACTTTTTCACGTGCTTTAGTAGTGTTGGATGCCTTGGAAAGCTATGTGCACTCTTTAGGTCAGGAGGAACATACTGAGTCAACTGATGCAGTAACTTATGAGTCACTCCCCAGTTGCCTGAAGGAATTCATGCACCTTTTCAAGATGATTTTCACCTTTGCAGGGAGTAGTACTATGGGCACTGAAAGAATCCAGCTTTTCTTGCTTCCAATAATTGTGTTTTATTTCTGATGTCCAAATGATAAAAAAAGGATGAAGATAGAGCAGTAAACTCAATTAGACTTCCATTAGTATTTTAGTAAGGTTAGAATTTTGGCTGCAATTTCTTATCGCTAGATATCATATATATAGCAAAAAATTAAACGAGTGAATGCTCAAAGCCTGGGTAAATATTCTCTTTCTACGTTACTTGAAATATGGATTTTAAAATGCCTATCTGAAGTCCTTGATCACAGAAAAATATGGATAATTCCCATTGAGGTAATTTTGACCTTAATATTTTCCATTAGAAAGTAACTTAGGTAGTTAGGTAACTTGCTAATTAAATGATAGATAATATAAATGTAGGTAGACAGAGCATTTAAATGCTTGCTATGGACCAAGTACTGCACAAAGTCAGTCTCTACTCTCAAAAAGTTTACATTTGAATGAGGGAAGACAGTGGAATAGCTATAAAGTGGGGTGGGGTGGGGTGGGGAATGGAGGAGGGCAGTACCTGCTAGGAAGAAAGGAGTTAAGGAAGAGGACGAGGAAGAGGGAGAAAATAAGAAGAAAGAGGAGGAAGAAGAAGGGTGAATTCTAGGGTGAGTGAGGTGAAGCATGGCTGGGGTTCTTTCTGAAATTGTGATCTTATGTAAGAGAGCCACCAGTCTTTCCTGAGGAAGGAACAGAGCCTCAGGGTAGCTATTTTTTCATAGTGGAAACTGGTGGTTCAGAGGAAGAGATGAAGTCCAGAGAGTGAGCCTAGGTATGAGTGAAGTTTATAAAGTTGTTCCATGTATCTTGTATTCTAGCAAGTTTATTTCGGACAGTTGACAGTGGAAAACCACGTTGGTGTTCAGTCAGAGGTATAGCTTCAATGGGAAGCCAAGATTCATTATTTTCATCTCTTACTGCATTTTCTCTGATTGAATCTCTTATTGATAACCAGGATTTTTATTACTGAGAACAGAGTAGCTTTCAGTGTAATGTAAACAATTGAGAGTGGTTTTCATAATGGTTTAAGTATTGGAAATGAACCAAATCAGCTAGATAAGCAAATGCAGAGATTTTTGAAGTATAACATTTTGTCCTCTGGAAATATGTGCTTTAAATAAAACAATCAGCCTTGATGATTCTGGTCTATCTCTCTTAGTCTGAGCTGAGTTTTGTAGAATTTAAAGCTGGAATTGACCTTTACAATCATTAAGTTTAGCTTTCTAATTTCATAGAAAATTTAAGCCCAAAGAAGGGAAGGGATTTGCCCAACATCACCTAGGTAAGAAGTAGGGGAACTAAATTTCAAACCAGGTTTTCTGACACCTGAGCCAGTGCTTTTGCTATTATACCAGAGTTCCCTGGCACAGACCCTTTCCATAAGAAAAGTAGATGGAAAAAGAAAGAAAGTGCATAGTGATAAGTATCTTTGGACACACATGTGTGGACAACATTCTATTTTGCACCTGTGGATTGCTGGAACAAATATAACTATATTGAGACATCAGGCTCTTAAATGTTTTCATTATCTGTGAGCACCTGGCTATAAAAGTCTGATTGTCTGCTCTTGGGCTATGTCTGTACCAACTCTTCTAATTTCTAGTAGCTCCCTGGTAGGCTTCTGGATTCCTTAATGGGCCCCTAAAACCCTTAAATATCTGCTAATTTGTAGTACAGAACACATGCACACACATATGGTATACGTTATATATGTATGTACATATATATATACACACACATATATACAAATACATAAACACATGCATATATACATACATATGTATGTAGGAATAGGCATGCCTGCACATTGCAGATGGGATTTCATTAATGTAGGGAACTCGTAGGGCACTAGGTGGTACAGTGGATAGAATGCTGGGCCTGGAGTCAGGAAGACTCCTCTTTCTGAGTTCAAATCTGGCTGCAGACATTTACCAGCAGTATGACCCTGGGCAAGTCATTTGCCCCTTTTCGACTCAGTTCCCTCACCTGTAAAATGAGCTGGAGAAGGAAATGGCAAGCCACTCCAGTATCTCTGCCAAGAAAACCCCAAATGGAGTCATGAAGACTTGGATGTAACTGACAAGAGGAAATCCGGGTGAGGAAATGCCATTTACCAATGCAGATCAATGCTTGCTTTTCAACTTACACTCAGAGAGTTTCCTGCCATCCTTTGCTTGAGGTCTCTTAGCCACTTTGTGTCAGAGGTGGGACTTTCAAATCTTTTCTGATTCCAAAGCTTACTCTATCCTCAGTACTACACAATCTCTCACTTCTTATGTTTGCTTATGTTGATACTTGATGTGAAGTTAATTCAAATGCAAATAATTACTAAACAAGCTCAGTTGTTTGTATTGATATTTAATGTTAAGTTTTTAATAAAACATTTAAAAATTACCTTTTAGGCATTCAAATCCTCATGGTTACAATTTACCCTAAAAGGAATCCAATGTATGCATGCAATGTCCACATGAGCATACACCAGAGATAGGAAAATGATTTGCTGTGGTTATAATCTTTATTTTCCTTTTCCATAGCCTTTTGTTCATTGTTGCTGCTAACTGTGTGGTCCCCAGACAATAGAAACTTATGTCCCAGCATGCCTCAGGATTATATCTCAAGCTTCTACCTGGACTTAGGTGTCCCTGTGTACTAATACACATACTGTGCTTTTGTGATCATTTAGCTTGTGATGTAGCCAAAGCATTCACATTGTTATTTCTGTTAGTCTGAAGAGGAAGATTCCAATTGTCTTTTCCAATTTTCCAATTCTATTTAATGAATATGTATTGAATATACATGCTGGTATTTTCTGCCATAATGATTTGTATCAATTCCCAAAGCAAATAAAAACATAATGTTCCAGGCTCTGCAACACTTGTCCAAATAATGCATAATGCAAAAGAGAGAGTATAGACACAGCTTGAGTGGGTAATTTTGTCTTAATGTGTTAATGGTTTCTAGATTCATGCATCCAAACACCTCCCAGTTCCACCTTTGCTCTTGACTTAGTGTCTGTTTATCTCTCTGCTTTGGGGTAACCTGCGATGGGCCCCTCTGGCATGATTTTTGAGAAACAAGACTTAAAAGAGATAGATGGGGACAGGTAGGTGACTCAGTGGTTATAGGACTAGGCCTGGAGTCAAGAAGACCTGAGTTCAAGTCAAGCTTTTGACGTGGGCAAGTCATTTAACCCCTGTTTGCCTCAGTTTCCTCATCTGTAAAATGGGGATAACAATAGCATTTACCTCTCAGGGTTGTTGTGAGGACCAAATGAGGTGATAATTATGATGTACTTAAAATGCTTGTTAGTATAGTTTTAACACTATATACTTGTTAATAGAGATGAATGTAGTGGCTTAGCAGGCACTCCTAATACTTCATCTTACCTTATATGTCTATTTTTATTTCTTCCCAACAAGGTACTCAGGATGTATTTTTTATTTTTGAAGTGTGTAACTATGAGATCACAGCAAAGTTAGTTGGCAAATAATGGATATATTCTAGGCTTTGTTCTTGAGAGTTACTTTATCGATAAACCAGAATCTCTAAGAAAAAGTACATTTATTATTTATTATGACTGCTCCTTCTAAGTCTCCTTTGTTATCTTCCAAATCATGCCCACCAATTATGGATATCCTCCAAGGATCTGTCCTTGGCCTTCTTCTCTTTTTCTATACTATTCACTTGGTAATCTCATCAGATCTCATGGGTTCAATTATCTCCTCTTTGTAGAGGATTCTCAGATTTATTTATTCTTTCTCCTGACTTCCAATTCCATATCACTAAATGCCCATTGGCCATCTCAAACTAGATGTCCTGTAGGTACCTTGAACTCAATATGTACAAAACAAAACTCATAGCCTTTCCCTCTAAAATTCCCCCTTTCCAAACTTTCCTGTTATTATTGAGGATAACACCATTCTACTGGTCACATAAGCTCACAACATCAGTGTCAATCTCAATTCTTTATTTGTAAAGTGACCTTTCTAAATTGAAAGTCTTCACATTTCACCCCTCTGCTCAATAAATCCCAGTGGCTCCCCTGTTGCTCTCAGGACCAAATATAATTCCCCTTTTGGCTTTTAAAGCCCTTCGTAACCTGGTCCCTTCTTACCTTTCCAGTCTTCTTATACTCTACGCTCTTCTACATAAGCCATGATCCAGTGACACTGACTTCTCACTATTCCTTGCACAAGACACTCCATCTCCCAAACCCCTTTGCTTCTTCACTGGCTGTGCCCCCTGTATGGAATGTTCTTCCCTTTTATATCCATCTTCTGCTTCCCTGGCTTCCTTCAAATCTCAACTAAAATTCAATAGGGAATAGCAAATGTAGAAGAATGGATAACAATTGAATGAAATAAAAAATAAAGGATCTGTATTTTTGTTCCAGATAAAATGGTGATTCCTCACTTCCTTCTTTCCCTTCTCTTAGGTAAAAATAGTCTATCCTTCCTCAAATTTCTCATAACACTTTCCCTAGGATCCCTACTTTGTAATTCTTATACTCTTCACTGGATATATTTATTGGCATAAGTGTCTTTGCCCATTAAATTATAATATCTATGAGTATCAGGTCAATGACTGGTTTTAAAATCTAAATATCTGGCACATAATAGGTACTTAATAAATCTTTGTTGAATTTAATTAAATCAGGAGGTCAAAAAATGTGTTAGGGGCAGGACAAGAAAAAAAAAACAAGCAGGCAAATTAGCACCTAGGGGTAAGGCAGGAACAATTTATAGCAGATATTTGATCCTAGCATCCAGAAGGGGGCTTAATGCTAACCTAGGGTCTCTTTAGATACTTTCAGCCATGGGCAGGAACTTGGCTCAGAATGTGGATAGATCTGAACTCACAAGTAGGAGCAAAAGAAAGTGTCTACTTGGAAGGAAGATCAGAAGGCAGGGTGGTTCCTGACAACCCCATTTAGATGGAACTGGAAAAATGCCTAATTTTGTCCATCCCGTCTTCAAGCTATACTTTCCCCCAAATTCTCCCATTATCAAAGAGAGTTGCTAGCTATGGGCAAAATTATCTTTTAGATTGATAAGCAGAAGCTTTCCATGCTTACCATAGCCAAAGCTACTGCCTAACCCCCCTTAATTGAAGTTTGTTTTATTCAGCTCACATGTGCCTTGCTACATGGATAACACGAGTTTTACGGATTTTTATTTAAAAAGGTCTTTCCTGGAACTTTTCATGCAAGAGCTTGTGTGAGACAAGAATGAAGATAGACCAAGACTGTCAGTGTAGTTAAGACAGAGCAGCATGGAGGATGCTGCCGCTGGAGGTTTGCCAGGGGTACAGTCAGTTAATATATAGAAGGACAAGCAAGTTCCCTAGGGCAAGACAAGGAAGGCAGAGACTGGAGATCAACTACGCTAAGAGGACCAGGTAATTTCTTTGGTTTTAGGCAAGAAAGTAGCTAACAACAAAGAGAGAGGAATAAAAGTAGCACTTAAGATTGCAGAACAGAGACTTTTTCCTCTTCAGGAATTAAGCACAAGAGCTGTTAAAGGAGTCACAGCCAAGGTTTTCATTTACAGGAAGTTTGGGAAAAAAGTATCAATTCTGCAGTGACCTGCATGGACTATGCAATATTGGCTTTCTGCCTTGGCCAAATAATTGTCACCTGTATTTAAATATTTAAAGTACATTCTGGTGTCTCTCCTAATAGAGGGGTTAAAGGAGCTCGTGGGATACCCCTTTACTTTCTTTTTTAGGCAATTGGGGTTAAGTGACTTGCCCAGGGCCACACAGCTAGTAAGTGTCAAGCGTTTGGTCTGAGGTCAGATTTGAACTCAGGTCCTCCTGACTCCAGAGCCAGTGCTCTATCCACTGCACCACCTAGCTGCCCTCACTCCTTTACTTTCTATGTATTGGGGAGAATGAAAGTTTCTTTTTTAAAAATTGTAGTGATGTTTCAATGTAAAAATGAAGAAGAAAAGGAATCTAAAGAGGCAGGGAATCCTGAACATGAAGAGGTTGGAGGAGACATAGAAGAAAGGGAAGGACAGCTGAGCACTCGGTTTTAAATTTTAGTTGTGAGATGGATAAAGACATAGAAAGCGTTCTTATTGAATCTGCGGATGACACAAAGCTAGGAGGGCTAAATAAAATGTTGGATATCAGAGTTAGGATAAAAAAAACAATGGACTAGAACGTTGGATAAAATCTAAGATGAAATTCAGTGGGGAGAAATTAAGAAATTTTGCACTTTCAAAGATGGAGGTGTTGAATTCATCTGAAAACTATATTTGGGTCTTTTCACATACTGTAGGCTCCATATGAGTCACAAGTGTGACATGGAAGCTGAGACAGCTAATGTGATCTTAGGTTGCCATATGAGATGTATGTTGCCTAGGATAATATAGAGGCAGCAGTAGCGGTGGATAGAGTAATGGACTTGGGGTCAGGAAGATCTGGGTTTACATCTAGTCTCTAGTACTGATTTGCTGTATGACTCTGGGCAAGTCATCTAACCTCTGTGTGCCTCAGGCAACCATCTAGGCCTTATTTACTAAGTCCTAAGAGATGACAGTCCTCATCACTGTTTGGGGTGGGGGGGGGGGAAGAAAGGGAATAAGCATTTATGTACCTTCTATTATGTACTAAGTGCTCTACAAATATGATGTATTTATTGTTTTTATGTATTATATATATTTTATTATACAAATATATTTTTATATACAAATATATTATATTATACAAATATTTGATAGAGTTCCCCATGCTGGCAAAATCATAAATCTTTTATGCTTTTGTCTGTGTGTCATGTAGTCCTGAAGAGGTGATGGTGCTGTGATGGTTTACGCTGCCCAGCCCACACCTGGAGCCTTCTACTCAGTTCCAGAGAAGAATTTTTGGGTGGCATAGTTAGATGGAGCACTGGTTAAGGAAATCTAAATGACCTGAGTTCAAATCCTGTCATAGTCATTTATTAACTGTGTTATTGCAGGCAAATCATTTAACCTCAGTTTCCTCCTTTGCAAATGTAGTGAATAAATAGCTTCTTTACTTGCCTTTCAGGGTTATTGTGAAGATCAAATAAGATAATGGATATAAAGTTCTTTGTAAACCTTAAAGCACTATTTAGGTGCCAATTTCTGTTTAGGTATTAGCCTTCAAGTTTTAATTCTATAACATGCTAGCTGTGTGACCTTAGGACAAGTTATTAAAACTCCCTGGGCCTCTGATTCCACACCAATCAATCCACATTTATGAAGCTCCTACTATGTGCCAGTTACTGTGCTAAGTGCTGCCCATCTATAAAAGACAGAGATTATGGCTTACCTTGGAATCAGAGCAAAAAGTGGGCAGAAGGACCTTAAGTAATGTACCAAAAAGAACAAGCATGGCCTCAAAGAAGAAATAGGAGATGTCTCTTCCCCCTTTGTTGTAGAGGCAAGGGGTCTGCTGGTATGGAACACTGCGTGTAACATCAGATTTTTTTTTAATGTGTTGATTAGTTTTGCTGAATTTATTTTTTTCTTTCTCTTAAAGGTCTTTGTTATAAGGGGTGACTTTCTGGAAGCGGGGGTAAGAGGACAAACAAAAGATATCAATAAAATCTATTTTTAAAATAACATGTTATGTCAAAAATAAAAGGACAGGGATAGGGACTTGTAGTATGATTTCGGTGATGTAGCAGACACCCTGATGAGGAAACTCCTTTTACTAAAAGATGCTGACTATTAGAGTCTTTAGAGTTGAGTAGGGAATGAGAATTTCAGTGACTTGCCCAGGGTGACACAACTAGTCTTAGTGGTGACACTTGAACCCAGGTCTTCCTGGCTGTGAGACAGGCTCTCCATCCACTATACCACATAACCTGTTTTAAATATGTATGTACTATTATAATTGTTTAGAGTACAGACTCTATTGGCTTCAGCAGCAGATTCTCTATCCTCAACCTGAGCTGTTGAGTGCACCTTTATTGTCATCAAGCCTGATAACATCTAGTGGGCCCCAGCTGAGGTGATTTTATTAAATATTTTGAGCAGAAGGGATTCTGTCATATGACCAGAACATTCTTTCAGATGTTTGGAGTAACATCTGAAATAGTATTTCATTGACCTGCAAGACAGTCTCTTTGCCTCTCCCCCTTATGAAATTAAACGTGAGTTGTGATCATGATCTGGGGTGGGGCAGGGTGGGATTTGAATGTGGCAGAGACAGGCAGAGTGATGCTGGGGGAGATTAAACCAACTGATCCTAATTCAAGCATCAATTCTGGGAACTTTTGCATTCAAGATGGCAGGGACGTATTTCACAACAGCAATTCTGTAAAAGATGCTGAAAAGGAAAAAAGCTTGTGGTGTAAGCCAGAAGAGCTGGTGGGCTCTAAATCTTATGCTCCTGATTAGGTCTACAAGTAAGGATTCTTAAAGTTGCTATCGTACCTCCTTTAGTAATCTTGTGTGTGTGTGTGTGTGTGTGTGTGTGTGTGTGTGTGTGTGTGTGT
>NW_020954588.1:487368-511658 GCF_900497805.2 Vombatus ursinus
GTGTGTGTGTGTGTGTGTGTGTGTGTGTGTGTGTGTGTGTGTGTGTGGTTGAATACAACTTTTCATTCCAGGGACTTAAAGACAATAGAGGAGCCATTATTATTTTTTTTGGTGAATGCCTGTATTTCATTACTAGCTATATCCCAGATTTTAGCTTAGTAGAATAAAGTCTGAGGAGAACCTACTTATTTTAGCATTCACCAGCTCAGCATCTTCATATAGCCAATAAATAGCATTTGGAGAACTCGTTACATAGTGAAAGCACTGAATTCTCCATTATTGTGGGGATGGACAAAAAAAATAGAGAATTTCCTTTCTTGCAAGTTTCATGCAAGTCTGGGGTAGTTTAGAAACATTCTTACTTGAAAGAAGAGCCTAAACTAGATCCCATTCTTTTCCTCCTAAGCTTATTTCCTCCTGTAAACTTTCTTGTTTCTCTTGGAGACTCTGGGTTGCTTCTAATACTTCATGACTTTAGAGTCCTCTTTGACTTTTCTTTCTACTCGATTCCCTCTCCCTCCCCCAAAGCTCATGCCCAATCATTGCCCAGTCTGATGGAATCTCTCTCCATATCATCTCTTGGATCATTACATCTCATTTCTCCACCAATCAGTTCAGGCCCTTATTGGTTCTCATCTGGTATCACTTCAACACATGCTTATTAAGGGCCTACTGTGTGCAAAACACTATGTGAGGCACTGGGGACATAAAAGAGGAAAAGGAAACAATTGTTATCTTCCAAGAGTTTATACTTTACTGAGAGGGATATAACATGTAAGTAAATGGAAAGTCATATAAAGGAATTTCATGGTGGTGGTGATGAGGATGTTCAGGAAACATCTTGTGAAGGAGGTGGTACCAGAGCTGTGCTCTGAAAGAAGTTAGGGACTCTAAGAGGTAAAGATTTCAGATATGCAGGACCATTTGTGCAGTCATGGAGACAGGGGATGGAATAGGATGTATGAGGAAGAGGTAGTCTAGAATTGCCTCCTAAATGGGCTTTTTGCTGCCATTTTCTGTTTTATAATTCTTTTTCCAAATGTCTGTCGAAATAATCTTACTAAGTAAGGCATAGTCTGACCGTATCACTTCCCTGGTCAAAAAATCAGTGACTCTCCGTTGCCTAATGGGTAAAATACAAGCTCCCCAGCCCAACATTTGGAGCTCTCCACTGTCTAATTTCCAACTACTTTTCTAATCTTCACACTCCTTCTCTTCCTGAACTCTATGTTCTAGCTTTTTCCCAAGCTGGATAGTCTATAGCCCATCTTCCCATTTGTGCAGGTCATACTCCATGCCTAGAATGCATTCCCTCTTCACCTCCATCTCCAAGAATCCTTACCTTCCTTCAAGGCTCAGCTTAGGTATCACTTTCTGTGATCACCCCATCAATGGATCACCCCAATTGTTAGTGCCCTCTGCCACCTTAGTTTTCCTTGGGCTGTGTTTATGTGTATTGATGTTGTATTTTTCCAGTAAAATTCTCAGTTGAGGGGCAGCTAGGTGACACAGTGGATAGAACACTGGGCCTGGAGTCGGGAGGACCTGAGTTCAAGTCTGATCTCAGACCAGACACTTGACACTTACTAGCTGTGTGACCCTGAACAAGTCACTTAACCCCAATTGCCTTACAAAAAAAAAATTCTCAGTTGAATCTTTTCCGAATATGGGCTAGGTACTTAATAAATGCTGTTGAATTGAATTCTCAAGGTCCCGCTTTAATTTGTTATTCTATGTTTCAAATTCATTACTCTGTTCCATTATCATGTAAAAGAATATGAATGTTAGAGCCAGAATTCTTAATGAACCACTGAGGGTTGTGAAAACCTGTCTTTTCAAAGTCAAGTAGCCTCTACAATGTTTTAATTGTTTAGTTAATAATTCAATCATTTAAACACACCAAGGTCAATAATAATAATAATAATAATAGTAGTAGTAGTAGTAATAATAATAATGATAGCTACGATTTCTATAGTATTTAGTTTACAAAAGACTTCACATGTATTTAGTTATTATATAGTATTTAGTATAATATATAGTATTTAGTTTACAAACGACTTCTCATATGATCTTCACAATAACTTTTCTCTTTTAAATATATTTTTATTTATTGCATTAAATATTTCCAATTATGTAAAAACATTTTAACATGCATTTTTAAAAATTTTGAGCTCCAAATTCTCTCCCTCCCTCCTATCCCACTCCCCTCTTTGAGAAGGCAAGCAATTTGATATTGATTATAAATGTGAAGTAACGCAAAACATTTCCATATTAATCATGTTGCAAAAAAAAAATACAAAAAAACCAAATAAAAATATAGAAAGTTTAAAAAAACTATGCTTCAATCTGCATTCAGAGTTCATCAGTTCGCTCTCTGGAGGTGGAGAGCATTTTTTCTTCATGGGTTTTTGCAATATTGTCTTGGATCATTGTCTTAATCTGCTCAGTGAATACAGTGCTGGGCCTGGAATCAGGAAGACCTGAGTTCAAATTCAGCCTCAAACACTTACTAGCTGTATGACCCTGGGCAAGTCACTTAACCCTGTTTGCCTCAGTTTCCAAATCTGTAAAATGAACTGGAGAAGGAAGTAGCAAATTACTCCAGGATCTTTGCCAAGGAAACCGCAAATGGAATCAGGAAGAGTTGGACATGACTGAAAACTACTGAACAACAAGTCTTCCACAGTTGATCATTCTTTTTTTTTTCTTTTTTTAGGCAATTGGGGTTAAATGACTTGCCCAGGGTCACACAGCTGGTAAGTGTCAAGTGTTTGGTCTGAGGCCGGATTTGAACTTGGGTCCTCCTGACTTCAGGGCCGGTGCTGTATCCATCACGCTACCTAGCTGCCCCAATAGTTGGTCATTCTTAGAATGTTGTTGTTACTGTTTACAATGTTCTGCTTTGGTTCTGCTCACTTAATTTTGCATGAGTTCACATAAAATCTTCCCAAGTTTTTCTGAAACCATCCTGTTTGTCATTTCTCATAGCACAATAGTATTCCATCACAATCATATGCCTCAACTTGTTCAGTCATTCCCCAAATGATATGCATCCCCTGGATTTCCAATTCTTTTCCTGAACACAAAAAAGCTGCTTAAATATTTTTGTACAAATAGGTCCTACCCCTGCTTTTGATCTCTTTGGGGTACAGACCTAGTAGTGTTATTTCTGGGTCAAAGGGTTTGTGCATTTTTGTAGCTCATTGGATATAGCTCCAAATCGTTCTCCAGAATGGTTGGACTAAATCATAAGTCCATCAACAATACATTAGTGTCCCATTTTTTCTTCCATGTCCCCTCCAGTATTTGTCATTTTCCTTTTCTGTCATGTTAGCCAATGTGATAGGTATGAGGTGGTATCTCAGTTGTTTTAATTAGCATTTCTCTAATCAGTAGTGATTTAAAGCACTTTTTCATGTGACTATTGATTGCTTTGATTTCTTCTGAAAACTACCTATTCATATCCTTTGACAATTTATCAACTGGGCTCTTATTTTTTTTTTTTCATAAGTTTGACTCAGTTCCCTATATATTTGAGAAATAAGGCCTTTCTCAGAGAAACTTGCTGTTTTACCCCACGGTTTCCTGTTATCCTTCTAATTTTGGCTACATTGGTTTTGTTTGTTTTTAATTTCATACAATCAAAATTACTTTTTTTACTTTCTGTGATCCTCTCTGTCTCTTGCTTGGTCATAAACCCTTCCCTTATCCATAGATCTGATGGTACATTTTTCAATGTTCCCCTAATTTACTTATGATGTCATCCTTCATTTCCAAATTTTTTATCCATTTTTGACATTTTCTTGGTATTCTCTGTGAGATGTTGGTCTATGCCTAGTTCTACCAAGCTGCTTTCCAGTTTTCCCAGCATTTTTTTTTTTTGATCAAATGGTGAGTTCTTACCCCAAACCTTGGATCTTTGGGTTTATCAAACACTAGATTACTATGGTCATTATTATGTACCTAATCTATTCCACTGATCACCCATACTTGTGTCATAAAAGGAATTTGATTGTACTTCTTTACCTATTTTTTAAATAATTTATATTGTATTGGGATTAATTGTTTCTTAACTATTTGTTAGAATTCACTTGTACCATTTGGTCCTGGGGATTTTTCTTAGGCAGCTCACTTATGGCTTGTTCAATTTCTTTGTCTAAGATAGGGTTATTTAAGTATTTTATTTCCTCTTCTGTTAATTTGGGCAGCTTATATTTTTGTAAATATTTACCAGTTTCACTTAGATTATCAATTTTGCTGGCATAATTGGGCAACATAATTTCTAATAATTGCTTTGATTTTATCTTTATTGGTGGTGCATTCACCTTTTTGATTTTTGATGCTAATAATTTGTTTTTCTTCTTTAAAATCAAAATTAACCAATGGTTTATCTATTTTGTTGTTTTTTTAATCAAACCAGATCCTAGTTTTATTTATTAGTTCATTTTTTTACTCTCAATTTTGTTGATCTCTCCTTTGATTTTCAAGATTTCCATTTTGGTGCTTTATTGGGGATTTTTAAGTTGTTATTTTTCTAGTTTTTTCTGAAAAACAGTTTCATGCCCAATTCATTGCATGCAACTCCTCTTTGTCATTTTTCTTAATGGAACCATTTAGAGATTGACATTTTACATTTAGTACTGTTTTGGCTCTATCCCATAAATTTTGGAATGTTCTCTCATTATTGTCATTCTCTTTAATAAAATTATTGCTTGTTTCTATGATTTGTTCTTTGACTTGCTCATTCTTTAGGATTAGATTGTTTAGTTTTCAATTAATTTTTTATCTATGCTTTCAAGGCTCTCTGTTGAATAATTTTTATTGCATTGTAGTCCAAAAAGGGTGCATTTAATATGTTTGCTTTTCTGCATTTGACTGTAAAGCTTTTATGCCTTAATACATGGTCAGTTTTTGTTGAGGTGCCGTGTACATCTGAGGAAAAGGTGTACTCCTTTCTATTCCCATTCAGTTTTCCATAGTAGTCTATTATATCTCACTTTTCTAAGATTCTATTCATCTCCTTGACTTTTTTCTTATTTATTTTATGATTAGATTTATCCATCTCTGAGGGGGGAAAGTTGAGGTCCCCTACTATTATAGTTTTACTGTCTATTTCCTCTTGTAATTCATTTAACTTCACCTTTAAGAGTTTAGACATTATGCCATTTGGTCAAGTATATTTAGTATTGATATTACTTCATTGTCTATATTGTTTTTTAGCAAGATGTAGTGTCCCTTCTTATTTCCTCTAATTAGATCTGTTCTTGCCTTTCCTCTGTCTGAGATCATGATTGTTACCCCTGCATTTTAACTTCAGTTGAAGCATAATAGATTCTGTTTTAGCCCCTTATTTTAACTCCGTGTTTGTCTCTCAGTTTCAGATGTGTTTCTTGCAAACAACATAGTATTGGATTCTGTTTTCTAATTCGTCCTGCTATCTGCCTCCGTTGTATGAGTTCATTCCATTTACATTCACAGTTATGATTACTAACTGTGTATTTCCCTCCATCCCATTTTCTTCTGTTCATCATTCCTTTCTTTTTATCCTCTCCCTCCTCTAAAGTGTATTTGCTTCTGACTGCTGCCTTTTTCTGCTTTCTCTTTTGTCACTACCCCCTTTCTATTATCCCCCTTCCCTTCTGCTTCCCTCTTGAGTAAGATAGATTTTTATAACCAACTGAGTATGAATATATATTCTTCCATCTTGGAACCAGTTTAGATATGAGTGAAGTTCAAATGTTGCCTGCTCCATTACCATTTCCCCCGGTACGGTAAAAGCTCTTCTTTACACACCTCTTTTAGATGAGATAATTTCCCCCGTTTTTCCACTCCCTTCCACCTTCTCCCAGGGCCTCTCTTTTTCTTGCCTATCTATTTTTTGATATCATCTCAACATAAATAATTCACTCTTGTGCTCTCTTTCTATGTAGAATCATTCTAATGGCCTTCATAAGGAAAATATTCTTAGAAGTTGTTATGTGGATCATCTCCCCATATAAAAAGATAAACAGTTTAACCTTATGGAGTCCCTTATGTTTTCTCTTTCATGTTTACCTTTTTATGCTTCTCGAGTCTTGCATTTGAAAGTCAAATTTTCTGTTCAGCTTTCGTCTTTTCATCAAGAGTGCTTGCAAGTGCTCTGTTTTATTAAATATTCATTTTTTCCCTTGAAGTAGTATACTCAGTTTTACTAAGAAGGTTATTTTTTGTTGTAATCACAGCTCTTTTTCCTTCCAGAATGTCATATTCTAAGCCTTCTGCTCCTTTAATATGGTAGCTGCTAAATCTTGTGATTCTGACTGTGGTTCCATTGTACTTAAATGTGTTATTTTTTTTTTTCTGGCTACTTCTGAAGTATTTTTCTTTGACTTGGGAGCTCTGGAATTTGGCTATAATATTTCTGGGAGTTTTCATTTTGGGATTGATACAGGTGGTGATCATTGGATTCTTTCAATTTCTATTTTATCCTTTAGTTCTAGAATATCAGGGCAGTTTACCTTGATAATTTCTTGAAATATGAAGTCTAGTTCTTTCTTTGATCATGACTTTCATGTAATCCTATAATTCTTAAGTTATCCTCTCCTTGATCTATTTTCCAAGTTAGTTATCTTTTTTCATAAGATATTTCACATTTTCTTTCATCTTTTTCATTCTTTTGACTTTGTTTTATTGTTTCTTGATGTCTCAGGGGGTTATTAGCTTCCATTTGCTCAATTCTAATTTTTAAGGAATGATTTTCTTCCATGAGATTTTTGTACCTTTTTTCCATTTGGTCGTTTCTGTTTTTTAAGGTGTTATTTTCCTCAGTACTTTTTTGTGCCTCTTTTGCCAAGCTGTTGTCTTTTTATAATTTTCTTCCTTTACTTTCATTTCCTTACCTAAATTTTCCTCTACCACTCTTATTTGATTTTCAAAATTATTATTTAGCTCTTCCAGGAATTCTTGTTGGTCTTGTGTCCAATTCACATTTTTTTCCCCTTTGAGACATTGCTTGTAACTGTTTTGACTTCATTGTTATCTTCTGAGTTTGTGTCTTGATCTCCCCTATCACCATAGTAGCTTTTTATGGTCAGGTTCTTGTTGTTGTTTTTCTCATTTTCAAAGCTTTAGACTTTTTCATGCTGCTGTTTTCAGAACTAGTTCAGAGAGTTTGGAAGTTTTGGGTGCTTCCAGATGGTGTGATCTGGGGAGAAGTATGGTCATTGCTCTCCCAGTGTGCACTTTGGTTCTTACACAATAAGGGCCCCTGATCTTTGGAATTCCAATCAACACTGTTCCTCAGGGTCCCTGCTCTTTTGTGACCAGAAGTGATACTGTTCTTCAGGGTCCCTGATCCCTTGTGACCAAAAGCAATACTGCCCCTCAGGGCTTCTGCTCCCTCTTTACTGAAAGTGCTCCTCTCTGCCCTTGACCTATGACCCAGAAGTGAGTATAGGTAATGAAGCTGCTAAACAACATCTGTCCCATGTCTGGTGCTTACATAGGAGTCTCCTGTCTTTCTGACCAGTTGCCAGGTTTCCTTACCACTCCTGTCTTAAGAGATTCCAAAGACTCCGTTGCTACCACCTGGTCCCATCACCACTGGTGTTTCATCCATGTGTATTTTGGAATAGCCTCCACCCCCATGTCACAGATCTTTTTTTCCCACCTCTTGAATTGTCTTGGGCTGTAAGAACAACTCAGTCTGACCTTTTGTTAGCTCTGCCACTCCAAAATTTGATTTGAGGCATTATTTTAAAGTTGTTTAGAGGGGAATGTTCAAGAGCTCAGCTTTCTTTACTCTGATGTCTTAGCTCCATCCTTGGAAATAACTTTTCTATAGTTATTATTTCCCCCAGTTTACTGATGAGGAAACTGTTTAGGGATGTGTTTAAGTGACTTGTTGACAATCATGACTTTTCTTAAATTCAAATTTTATTTTTTTAATGAACAAAAATCCATCTCTTCTCCCTCCTACCTATTGCCATCCAGCCTCCATTGAAAAAGAAAGAAAATTTAAACCTTGGTAACAAATATGCCTAGTCAAGTGAAGTGAAGCAAGTCCTCCTATTAGCTATATCGAAATTACATATGTGTGTGTGTGTGTGTGTGTGTGTGTGTATATATATATATATACACACATATATATGTATATTTATATGTATCTCTTAAATGCACCCTGAGGTGAGCATTTCATCACAAGTCCTCTGGAATCAAATCACAAACTATCAAGTGTCAGGAGGGGGATTTGAATTCAGGTCTCTCCTTCTTTCTATTAGGGCATGCTTCTTCTTTGTGTAAATGATAACTGTATGTAGCTGTGGAATAAGTGGTGTCCCATAGGATTGCTTGAGTGGAGTGGGAGTCAAAATATCGTGTCAATAGATTGGTTCAAAGATGTAATTATTGTGTTGTGTCACAGAACCTGCTAATGGAATAACAATCCAAACTAAGTGCCAGAGCAAGTTTGAAAAATTTCATGTAATATATCATCTCCCAATCTAGGCCATTTGGGTGTAAGTCAGTAAGCCAAGGGAGGGGAAATGAACTAAGGCTCAGAATCCTAAAGCAGTCCTTTTACTTGAAGGTAAAATAGTTATAACCTGGCCAATCCCCATTAAAGTGGGCTATGTTTTTGAAAGGAGATTCTCAGTGGACACCTGAGAAAAATGTTTTCCAAAAAAAAAAGCATTTAGTCCCATTGCAAAAACTAAGATTTGGATTTTTAAAAATAATTTGTTTCCTCTCCTGTGTAGCTAGAGATTTGCTTATGAAGATAGTTCAACAGTCGATAAGATTTCTGAAATGCTCTTTTTGTAAAAATTTCAGTTGTAAATAGTTGCACACATAAGACTAAAATTTATTCAGAAAATCCTAGATAAACTCTTGTCTTTTCGTTGACCAAGCTATGAGCATCCCTTCAAATGAGGTTATTCAAATGCTTTAAAATTTGTTTTTTTTCCCAAATGCTTTAAAATTAATGAAAGTTCCTTCTGTCTAGAGAAGGGTAAACTAGGTTTCATAATATTTACCCAGAAGAGACAAATCTGTGATAGCTTATGAACATGGAATCATGAGCAGTCTAGGGCACATTAATAAGTAAAGATTTTTCTTTATTTTGCTTCTTACATTGATGTATTTGTGATCATACATGCCAGGAATCACTCCATTGGGTATATATAGCAATCTATCCATGCTCTCTTCTCTGTGTGATTTAAGTTCATAGTCTCCTGTAAATTTTCTGTAAAGGATCTTTCTACCCCATATGATAGAGGCCTTCTTTTGGGTCTTTTCATATTTTGTGAATAAGTTCAATTCCAGGACCTGTAGATGTTGAGGTTCTCAGTTTGCAGATAGCATCATACAGACTGTCTCAAGCCGTCGTGTAAGGTCTCCCCACTGAAATCTTCAGACCAACAATTTACAAAATAAAAATCAAATGGGTGAAGCTAAAGAGTGCATATCTTACAAATAGTGCCTAAAGGCATCCCCTAAACTTTCAGGGCAGGTTCCTTAGCTAATGCTATTGCAGACTGGAAGTATTCTATATCCTTTAAAACTACAGCTCATGAGCCCTTATCACATGTATTTACTATTAATAGTCAGAGGACATAATTAGTTCAAAGCAAAGGCATTTAATAAAATAGCATAGAAATACAAGTAGCCACAAAATATTTCCACATAAATCTGGTATGTATTCCCACGTAAATACAATAAAATACAAAGTGAGAAAGATGGAAATACAAGAGAAACACCCACATAGAGGCAAATACATAAAGAATATGTGTGGCCAAGACTTAGTCATGGAGGATCATCCCATTACTTTGACCCTGCACATTTGCTGATAGCTTCTATTTAAACAGCAGATGGCTGCTGTTTCTGTCTTCCCACAGTTTTGTAGTTTCCCCTGCCTTCTACTTTGATGATGCAATCTCCATAGCTGGCTACTGCTCCCTTGTGATCTCTGCTTTCTCCTGAAATTGGCTCAGCTGAAATCCTTAACTGTCATTTCCTCAGGAAAGAGTGGTTGCTGCCATGTTTTCTTTCATTAAAATCTAAGTTCCTTATTGGAATGTAAGTTCCTTGTGAATAGGGATTGTTTCATTGTTTCCCCAGTACCAAGCATAGTGCCTAGACTTTCGTAAATGTTTAATAAGTACTTGTTGATTGATAGATTGAATCTTAGCCTAAAGCCTATACCTAGTTTTCCCCAGCTCTTTTAGGAACAGTAGAAAGTCCCTTGAAGATGAAGGGCCTGTTGTCTCCCCAGCAGAAGAATCTCAGCCCTAAGCACCTAGGTTTGGAGGATGAAGATCAGAGTCCTTCCAGGTTCAGCTTTTTCTTTGGACTTTTTTTTTTTTCTGGTGAGGAGTATATGTTACTCTATTAGAGGCTTCACCCCTGCTTATGGTGATCATTCAATATACTTCCAATATTTCCATAGCCTGGTAAGGGTTATTTTCTTCAGTGATTATCAAATAGACCTATAGTTTGAACTTTCCCAGTTTTTGACCCAGATTCTTTTCCATAATCTCATATTATGGGATTATGTGGGCAGAGAAAGGCATAGAGAAACAATGCCAGAGCAAAGAGAGACAAGGTCATATCTCAGTTACCTAGACATTCTTTTCTTTATTTGCAAATACGGCCAAAGTCTGAAAAATATTTTGCCACATACCTTTACGTTGAAATTCGGACATGTAGTTATGTGGACAGCCCACAGAGTATGTGCTGTATGTCTCGGAAAGTTTCTGCAGAAGGACAATGGGCTGGGTCCAGCATGGAATAGGGGGAGGAGATCAGTCTCCATAGAAGTTATTCACTGCCCAACTTTTTAAAACCAATATTTTCTTGGTGATGTTATATAGTTGTACATTGGCAGATGCCACGCTCTTCAACGAATCTATAATGTAGATGGTTCCAAGGACAATGGAAAAATTATTGGGTGGCAGCATATTATAAACAATGACTTGGGCAGAAAAAGTGTCATGAGAGGTAAGGAAATATATGGTCAGAAGAGGAGATGGACTGATCATGTGGCAAGAGCAAGATGACCAGAAAGCCTGAATACTACCTATGGAATATTTAAAGATCTAGAGGAAAGCTACCAGCATATTGGGTAGATTCTTTAAGGGAGGATATATGAGAAGACATGACGAGGATTGCATAAGGGAAAGTGTGACTCTGCTTCCATCTTCTGCAGTATAAGAGGGAGCAATCAGATCAGTGATAACCTCACAAACATTCTGATGTTCAGTGTTAGTATTCTGATGGTCAGTATTAGTATTAGGGTGGTTGACATGTCCTGAAAAACTTGTATTACACATGGACACTTTGGTCATCTCACTGGACCAGTGACCTGGAAATTTTTTCAAGTGAAACTTCCATAGATTCTTCCAAACTTCAGATAGAAGAAGAAAAAATAGGGAAAAACGGAATACCATCCTTATTGTGATTCAAAGGTCAATGATTTATTTTTCCCAAAAGAACAACACAATTCTTTTCTATGCTCTAGCCTTTTGTTGTAAGAATGCAAACTGATGGGAAAGTAAAAAAATTACTTTGATTCTCTTCTATTCCTTTTAAATATATAATAGTTACCACATGATTTTCTTTTTTTCCCTCCCCCTTCCTGGAAATTGCTACCATTAGACACAAATGTGTGTATATATGTATATATATGTATGTGTTGTGTGTGTGTGTGTGTGTGTGTGTGTGTGTAAAATCATTCTACACCTACTTTTATTTATCAGTTCTTTTTCTGGATGCAGATAGTGACTTCATATGTCCTTTGTAGTTAATTTGGGTATTTATAATAGTCAAAATGACTTATTTGTTCAAAGTTGCTCTTACAATAATATTGCTGTTCCTGTATACAACGTTCTCTTGGTTCTGCTCATTTTGCTCTTCAGGAAGATGATATCGTGACATGCAAGCAAGTTGGATTTAAGTGAGGGAGGGCTGTGCAAAGTCACCAGTCTCATTTTCTCCTCTGGAGCCATCTGGGCCCAGTGGCAAGATATAGATCAGGATGACTGGAGGTGCCCCTCCTCCCCTAGACTATCACCAAGATGGAGGAAATGTATTTAGATAGCATTTTGTTTGAAAAAAAAAAAAACAAACAAACCTGAGAGCTTTAGTGAATTGCGCATTCAATAGGAGTCAACAGTATTATATGGCAGCCCCCCTAAACTAAAACAGTCTTAGACTGCATTAAGACAGGTATGAGTTCCAGAACTAGGGAGGAAAATAGTCCCACTGTATTGGCCCCTGCCTTGGTGAGATGACAACTGAGAAATTGTACTCCTTTTTGGGTGCCGCATTTTATGAGGGACATTAATAAGCTCGAGAATGTCCAGAAGAAGCCATTGAGTTCATGTCGTATGATGATCAGGTGAAGAAACTAAGGATGTTTAACCCGTAGAAGAGAAGACTTGGGGGGAGATGTGATGGTTATCTTCAAGTGTGAAGGGATATTACAAAGAAGGGAGATAGATGTGTTCTGCTTGGCCCCAGGAAAAAGAATTGGGAGCAATGGGTGGACATTTCAGAGGCAATTAGGTGCCACAGTGGATAGAGCACTGGACTTGGAGTCAGGAAGACCTGAGTTCTAATCCTACCTTAGATCCTTCCTAGTTGTGTGACCCTGGGTAAGTCACTTTAACCTCTTTCAGCCTCAGTCTCCTACTTTGTAAAATAGGGATGATAATTGTACCATAATGATAATATAATCATATTAACAATAATAACTCCCAGGGTTGTGGTGAGGATCAAATGAGAAAGTATAAGTAAAGTGCTCTGGAAATGCTTATTATTATCATTAACATCATCATCATCATCATTATTTCAGAGGCAAATCTAGGCTCAGCATAATGAAAAACTTTCTAACTCCTAGAACAACTGTAAAGTAGAATGGGCTGCCTCATGAGGCAGTCCATTTCCTGTCCATAGAAGTGGATTGAAGGCTGGACAGCCACTTGTGTATATCATAGATGAGATTATTAGTCAGGTCTGGTTAAGACAGGCTAGCCTCTCAGCCTCTTAGATGCTATGAATTGAATATAATACTTGAATCGGCAGAGAAGCAATGGTGCCTTTCTTCTTTTAGGTGAAGACCATTCAGGAAAATTGCTGCATTTCTGCTTTTGTGTGAAAAGGAACCATTCTGGTGCATTCTAGACCCAGGACCACTCTAGAGACTTGGATTAGATACAGAGATGCAGCCACTATCCTGGGTGAGCATCTTGACAGGAGAATAGGCCCAGACTTATGTATTTTTGACTCCATGTTGTTTTCTTAGTTTGATTCACAGATTTCTTTTCCCTTATCTAATGTGATAATGTATGTAATGTGGCACAGTATTGGAAATGTAGCAGAACATAAGTAACAATATTTATTTTCGTATTAGGTAAAGACTGTCAATTTGCATAGTAAGGATCTGTTATGAATATATTTGGATATGAACAGAGCAATAGCAAAATACCATTTTAATAATAGCAAATGGTATGAATCTCCATTATTTTAATGCTTACATATTTCTATGTATCATTTTTAAAATTCAGTTTTATAAATTTATTTGAGTTTTATAAACTTTTGAATCAGCTTGCAAATTAAAAAGAAATCAAAATAAAAACCCTTGATCCTTGGAAACTTAACTGATTTGTTCTTGATTTATTTATCCAGTTAAAATCCAAAGTTAACTAGAAATTAAATAATCCATATTAGAAACATCATCAAACAACTGAGAAGCCTGCTGTGCTAGACAGGAGATAAATACAGTGAGTGTCATGAACACAAATGAATTGATTGGGGATTTATAGTCTTCATGCAAAATTTTTAAAAGTATAATTTAATTTCCAGTGTCATCTGCACATCATTTCGATGCGAGAGAGCTATCATTATTTACAGTGTGTCTTTCTATTGGATTCACTCCAAAATAAGACACGTTATCTTTAGTATGAGTGAATTTATCTTTTCATAGCTTAAATATTTTCATTCACTATCTTTGGTGTTGAATGCTGATGGAATGTCCATTCAAGGATTTAGTATTAATAGAAACTTGTGAATAATTATGGGGACATGACAAATGTAAGTAACTGGCGGGAGTTGAGGGGTGGGGTTAGGGAGTTTCCATGTGGTTCTGTGGCTTCTCAAAATAGGACAATGTCCCTACCAGCCTCCGGTGTGGTGATGGTGGTGTAAATTCCTCACAGTTAAGGCTCATTAAGCCTGAGTTACCAGCCATTTGTTTTCAGCAGGCAGACTTTGTATTGTTGCGAATTCATATATCCTCAGACCTTCTGGGGAAGTATGAAACTGTCAAAGACCTTGGGTCTAGCTTGAAGGGTCCTCAGATATCATCCAGTACAAACTCTTCGTTTTATAGATTAAGTGACTTGCCAAGGTAACTCATTTAGTAAGCAGTAGAATCTTTTTTTAAATTTTTTTTTTTTATATTGTGCATCTGGACTGGGATGCTCACTTGTTATACTTGTGTGGGACCCTTACACATAGCATTTTTCTCATCCAGCAGTTTAAGCAATATGTATTTCTCTTTAAGGCATTTTTTAATAGTAACACAGTTTTAAGGGGTACTCCACCCCCACAGGCAGCATACAGATCCCCTTTTGCCAGGTAAGGCTTGCTTTTACAAGGGATCATCTCTTGTAGTCTATATTTACATTTAGGTTATTAATCTCTTGTTAGTGCAAATGTACAATTCCCCTCTATTGTTAGTGTGATTTCTAAATGGAGTCTCTGACTGTTTTTCCTCTACAGAGATCCAAACCTTTCCTCAAATCTCCACCTAGGGCAGCATCAATCACACAAAGATTTAGTAGCTGTCGGATTTTCTTTTATATGAAAAGGGGTAATAAAATGATAGCAATGAAATGAGAGTAAACAGTGGGGTGGGTGAGTATACTTTGCTTAGATAGGAAGAAGCTGGCTGCTAAGGCAGAAGCAATATTTTTTCCTGCTCAACCCCTTCCCAAAGAGAGAGAAAAAATCATCCACCAGCTTCTCAGAGATACGGACTTTGAGCCCTTCAGTTTGGTTTTAAAGGGGGAGTGAGAGCTCTGTGAGGGATTCACAGCGCCCCCTGGCTGCCCCATAGTCTCACTCAGCTCTTGGCAGTCTGGTACCTCAATGGGATCCTTCCGTCCAGTATTTGCAGCAGTAGCTCATCAAAGGAAGGATCAGGAAAATAGGCACCCAAAGGACACTGGGAAGAAGAGAAGAGAGAAGAGAAAGTAAATGGCCATGGGAGAAAACTCCTCCAGTGGTCAGCCAATACTGAAGAATTTTTCTTTTTCTTCTTTTTTTTTTTTTTAAGACAATGGGGTTAAGTGACTTGCTCAGGGTCACACAGCTAGTAAGTGTTATGTGTCTGAGGCCGGATTTGAACTCAGGTCCTCCAGACTCCAGGGCCAGGGCTCTATCCACTGCACCATCTAGCTGCCCCAAGAATTTTTCTTCAATAGCAGGAAACTGATAACAGAAGTGGCCTTGTCTAGGCATGAGTGTTGTGCTTGTATTTGGCTTAATCACACACTTCCTGACCTGTGGGCAGACCTCAGCTCTTCTTTGGCAAAGGTTATATTGTTGTACTGTTCCAGAGGTGGGTTTTCTTAGGTTCTATCCCACACTTCATTGAGGAGGCTAAAGCTGTGTGTCCAGGGTCCCAGATATCATCTCGTACAAGCGCCAAGATCCAGAACAACCAATGCTGCCACTATTGCATAATCTGAGTACAGCTGGGTCCCAATTAATGTGAATAATGAATTCCCCCAAAGTGATTCATGCATTCAAATTCACACCATTCAAAGTTATAATCACTGAAAGTCTGATCTTTGGTTGTAGCCCTTTGGAAATATGCAGTGCAAATTTGAATAAGGTGACCATTTAATGGGATTCATTATTCACACTAAATTGAGACCCAGCTATTATCCTTTCACGCCCTCACCCCACCATGCTGGAGAGGCAACATGGCTACTTGGAAGCTGGCACAATTACTTAAGATTGCCCTAGTTCCTTTCCCTTGAGGGTACAAGGCAATGGGAAGGAGTTTTATGTTAGCTAGTGCATTTTTGTGGTTACTTTGTAGAGTTTCCCCTGTCTTTCCTTTGGAGAGTGTTTCCTGTGAATTCATTTTCTTGATAGCACAATTCTTTGTATTTTAAATAAACTTTTGCTGTTAGCATGCTATGAAATCCAAGCAATTCTTTTTAAAAAATTTTTATTAATTTATTTTGATTTATCAACAATCACTTTTGAGTTTTAAATTTTTCTCCCCCTTCCTCCTTGCCTCTCTCCCCAAGACGGCCTACCTGATATAAGCTATACATATACATTCCTATTAAACATATTTTCACATTAGAGATGTTGTAAGGAAGAATTAGAACCAATAGGAGGAACCACAAGGAAGATAAAACAAAACAAAACGAAGAAAAAAATAGCAAATCGTATGCTTCGATCTGCATTCAAACTCCATCCTTCTTCCTTTGGATATGGATAGTATTTTCCATTATGAGACCTTTGGAGATGTCTTAGATCCTTGCATTGCTGAGAAGGGCTAAGTCTTATCAGTGTTAGTCATCACACAACATGGCTGTTACTGTGTACAACATTCTTCTGGTTCTGCTCACCTCACTCAGCATCAGTTCATGCAAGTCTTTCCAGGCTTTTCTGAAGTCCACCTGCTCATTCCAAGAGATTCTTGGTGGCTGAACCTTGGTAAAGGAAGTTCCAAGAGTAGAAATGGCTGAGCCAATGTGGAGAATGTTGAATCAAATCTTGAGTAGAATTTGACAGAGTAACAGGGAGGGAAGATTCTCATAAACCCCTATAAACAACCTTTTAGACCTTGGTGAAGAGAAACAAGGAATTCCTTAGTGCATACACCACCAACATTCTCCCATAAGCAGTTTGTCATAAAAAACAACAACAACCTGATACAATATGATTAGAAATGAGAGGAAGAATATAATGTGTTTCTTTCCAGTCTGCTGCCTGATTTCTTTCAGGTTTAATCTGATTCCTATAGACACACTAAGATTTCTCTTAAGTCTTGGGTATATGGACCAATGATTACCTTCACATTTGAAATAACCCCTGTCTACCTACTTAGTAGTTAGAAAGTGGGCAGCGAAGTGCCTCAGTGGATAGAGCACTGGGCTTGGAATCAGGAAGACTTATCTTCATGAGTTCAGATCTGGTCACGCAAGTCCTTGCTGTGTGACCCTGGGCAAGTCACCTAACCCTGTTTGCCTCAGATTCCTCATCTGTAAAATGAGCTGGAGAAGGAACGGCAAACTATTCCAACATCTTTGCCAAGAAAATCCCAAATGGGGTCGTGAAGAGTTGGACATGACTGAAATGACCAAACAATAAGTTTGAATGTAAACTCCTTGCGATTAGGGACTATTTTCTTCTTTGTTTTTGCATCCCCAGTGTCAAGCACATAGTAGGTGCTAGATATTTGTTGATTGATTAGTAAATTTGTGATGAACTCCAAGTCCCTCAATAGACAAGTATTGATGATGAAAACAGTCGTGTCAATTTTATTAGTAAAATAGCTTTTACGTATATTATATAATTCGTGCTTTACAAGTCCACATATTAAGAAGTCACTGGTTCATATGCTTGGGCGATTAGTCTTATCTCAAGAGACAATACAGAATTTGCAATTTCTGGTCTCAGCTGATTATAGAGTCACCATACAGATTACTTCTTCAGTTGTGAGATTGCACGTTGGTTTTCTGTGTGAAGCTGGGGATTTTCAAATTGTTATCAGATCCAGTCAAGCAAAGTGGCATTTGATGAGTCTCTATTGAAATAAAACATGAAAATGGAATTGAATTCCTTTTTAATGAACCCTAAGCTCTATATAAAATAAGCTAGCATGAACAGCTAGAAATTCATTCTTGGCCTTTGGAAGACAGGCATTTACTCATCTTGCCTGAGTTTAGCATACTGCATTGGGAAGTAACATTTGCTATCTCAATTGATTAGAGGTATATTTATTGTCAGGTTTTTTTGTATTTAAAGAGAAATGATTTCAGAATCTCAGAAGACTAACTGTTGTTAAAACAGGGTATTTCAACTCTTAAAATATGATGTAGCTCACATATGATAATGCTTCCTTATGCTACCAATCTACCATCAGTTGGGAATGGACTTTAAGTTGTAGGTTCCCCAGTGGGAAGAAATTATATAGAGTTATCCACACTTGCTTGTCCAGTACTCTTTTTAAACAATGAAATGCATTTACAAGTTGGCTTTGTATGGCAGTAGAAAAAAGATTGCTGGTACTGTCTATGATATCTGGCTTGGTAGAGATGTATAGTCAGGTTTTCTTTCTTCCTTTCTTTTCAGTTTAAAGACCCATTGGCCAGATTTTTAGACTCTAAGAAAATATATTCTTATTAGTCCTTATTAGTCCTGAGGATATTCTAACTCTGGCCAATGACATTTTATCCCAATATTTCACCATGTTGTCTAGAAATCTAAAACCTGTTCTCACACATCACCTTTTCCTCTAGTTGTTCACTTCCCAAATTTACCTTTTTCTTCTGATGCTCTTGTCAATCGGCAACAGTGATGAAAACACCATCTGTTCCCCCAAGGCCCTGCCCAAACCTTACATCAAATCATTTTGTCCTCACAACAACCCTGGGAAGCTGGTGCAGTTATTATTCCCATTTTTCAGCTGAAAAAAAGTGAGGCAACCAGAGGTTGTGACTTGCCCAAGGTCACCCAACTAGTGAGTATCTGAGGCCAGATTTGAAATCAAGTCTTCCTACTCCAGAGCCAGAATTCTTTCCACTGTATCACCTTGCTGAGGTATATAGCTCTAGAGAGTGTTAACATTTACAAAGTAAGTGCCTTTCCTAAGCCTTCATAATCCTTAGCAACGCTTTTTGGATTCTTTCAAGCAACTTAATTTATGCCAAGGTGAATCACCAGACGTGGATAGCAATCATCCAGCTGGACAAATCTTGGGAGTCATGTTATGGATACGTTCTTTGGGAAGATAGTAGACATTTCTATTATTATTAACTCAACAATCACTTGCCTACACAGGAAGTCGGTGGTCTTCTTCCTCTGACCATTTCTGGATAATCTCTCACCTGACGAAAACCATGGAGTCATATCATCCTTCCTTGAAAGGCATGCAGCTGCTTTATACTCAAAGTGCTTAGCACAGTGCCTGATATATAGTAGGCACTTAATCAATGTTTATAGATTGGTTGATTGATCAAAGGATTCAGATCTTGACTTTTTGAGAAGAGCCTTATATGTATATCCTTTCATCTTTTGCCTTCTGTTTCTTTCCTTTTTATTTTAATCTCTTTCCCCTTTTTCTTTCTTGAGCCCTATTATTTTTCAATTGTGTATTTACACCACCTGCTCCAATGGTAAGTTAGTTTTTAGTAAATTGTTCTATAATAACATGGTTTTTCAATAGTGATGACCAAGTTATCTATTTTTACTTTGTTGCAATTGGAATTTAATAAAAGAGATCTCTGAAATTTTAATAAAAGCAGATCTCTGAGCACGGTAACATTTATTAGCAGGGGTAGGCATGCTACCTGTCAATAAATAAGTCAGTAGCTTGTCTCCATTAATGCCAAAGACCCTAAGCAAGAAGACAGTTTCTCTTATATGGGTTTTGGGGAAACAGGGTAGATGACATCATGGAATTGAGGGCAATATGATTGGTTACAGAGCTGAGGTGCAGGGAACAACATGATTGGTTGGAAGTTTGGTAATGGGGCTGGCTATGACCCTCTCTCTTTCTTCTCTCATGAGACTAAGAAGTGTTCATCATTTGAGTTCAAGTGTAAAACAGCAGCCTAGACTTTCAGACAGCAAACCAGACATCATTGAGGGATAGCTTGGTGGATTAAAGATATCAGGCCCAACTGCCTTTCTTTCATACACATTCTCCAAGCAAATTCCTTGAAGCAAGAAGAGCTGAATTTTTAAACTTAACCCATTACAGATCAGCTGAACTCTAAACTAAGTTCAAAGACAAAGAACTATGATGTAAGCAGTTATAGGACAAAAGCAGTTATAGGATAAAATCAATTACTTGAAAATAGGATCATTAAGAAAATGATACAGGAATAATTTTAATCTTTTCAACTTACTCCTTACCAAATGACACATAAATTCCTACCTCACCATTCAATCAAGTCTTAATATCTTTATTCTCTGAATTTAGTTGCTCTGATATCTTTGAATCAATTTACCCTCCAGGTAGTCTCTCAATGGGTGACAGTCTCAAGACTTGTTCCTGGCAAGAATACCAGGACACTCTCTCCACACTAGTGGCCAGGAAGAGAACAAGTTTAGTGCACAGTTGTAATTTTATGCATGATCCATTTTGAATATCCAACCTCTTCATGATTATGCCATTGTCTGAATAGCTATCTAGAGTTTATGTTATCTCAGCTGCATTGAAAACTCTAAGAGAAAAAAAAAGAAAACTCTAAGAGAAAGAAGCAGATGCCTAATTGTAAATGTGACTTTAGAAGGACAAGCATTCTCCTTTTTCTTTCTAAATAAAGATGATCATCTTTCTTGATTAGAAATGCAATTGTTTGAAGTAGAACTGAAACTCTTGTCTCTTTCCAAATGGAAACATTTGGGTGCATCAGACAGAGGTAGCAGAGACATATCTGGTAATATAAGTGATCAGCCACGTGAACAATGCTACCTGATACCACTTTTGTTTTAAGGGTGGAAGAAATTGTGTGCATGTATGTGTCCCAAGTATGCATTGGCTTCTAGAACCACAAGGCACTTATCAACTTTGCTGCATGTGGGCTTTTTTTTTTAAATTAGAATAACTCCTACCCTTCACCCCAGGTCCAAGCAGAGGTAAATGTCTCTTGTGATTTGAAGGACGTTAGAAAGGCATCCAGCTGCATCAAAAATCTATGATTTTGTCAATGCGGGTATGATCTCTGCCAATGCAGACTACAATTCCTTTATGCCTCAGTACGCATGTTTCCAAGTTGTTGTGGCAGAGAAAAGAAATCTATTGCTTAAGGGTTTAACCACCCAGTGATGAGCCTGTCCAAAAGTAGGTAAGATCAATCAATCAGTATTTATTAAGCACCATGTACCAGGCACTACACTAAAAGCTGTAGATACAAAAAGACACCAAAGATAGTCCCTGCCCTCAAGGAGCTTACAGTCTAAAGAGGAGGAGATGCTTTTTAAATGACAAACCTATAGCCCATCATTGGGCCCATCTTTAGAATTGTTCCAGCTCAGTAGGACCTGAAAAACTTGTAATCTCTTGGCATTGACTTCATGAAGGCAAGATCAATTTGATGCCACATCAATATAAATGCAGGACAATAATGCAAAAATCTCTTTAAAATCGCATCATCGTCAAGTTAATTTTTCATTTTGATTAACAAGCTCCATTTTTAAAAAGCAGATACACCTCAGAGTACCAAACAGTCTTACTTTTAGTATGAATGAATTCAGTCAGCTTACTTTCATTCTTAGAGCCAGATGAGATCTGAGGGGATAAATTTTAATGGTGATGAAGGAAGAAGACGGTTATAATTTTGGAGAATGGTGCACATTTGTAAAGGGCAGATTGGGGTGAGGCATCTACTTTAGTAGGGATTAGAGTCTGGAGAACTAGTAGTCATTGAGAAGGCACTGGGCACCCTAGGAAAGGGGGGGCCTTTGAAAGATAAGACGACACCCAAAACAAACTTTTCCTACTCTGATTTCCCCTGGGGCAGTTCCTTGTCATTCCTACTGGGCTTAGAAATCTCCTGTGGAGGAATATCCCCAGTCATCCCTGTACTTGTCTTTTGCCAGACTTAGATCTAGACCATTTGAATTCAGGGTCTATTAGTTGTCTTCAGGGTTAGGGTCTAGGATAAGGGTTAGTGAAGCCAAGAGCCAGGAAACCACATAACGTTACCTTTATAATTTCAAATAATCAGGCTTACTTTAAAGCCAGGAGTCTCAGAGTTAACTGAACCGAGAGATAAGAGGAAAGCCAGGAAATGGAAGCCAAGGTCAAGACTAGCCATAAGTAATTGCACACCTGAGGTCTGATGTAGCAGCTGTTACTTTGTGAAGTCCAGAGCCAGCCATAGACAAAATTGTAAAATAATTAGTGTGTCTTTGGCTCCTTTTTACCTTCCTTGGCTGTCCCCCTTTTCTTCCCTCATCTCTTCACTTGCAGAGTGTCATTCTTTCAAAATGCTCATTCTTTATGCCATTCTTACTCTTAGCTACATTCTTGTCCATGAATCTACTTCTAAACCACTTCTACTAGGAACTTGCATTTAAAATGTAGATGATGGAAGGCAGAAAAGTGTTCAAGAACCCAAGGAATGAAATCATAATATTGGTCACGGAACTTGATACTCTCACTGTCTTCTTTGCTGATTAGACCAGGGCATTCAAGTCTGGGTATCATATTTTAAGAAAAATAGTGACAGACTAGAGTGAATCTAGAAAAAAAGACACCCAGGATAGTGAAGGCTCTGGAAATCATGCCATTTAAGATTCAGTTAAAGGAAGTGGGAATGTTTTAGCTGGCAGAGAAGACTTTTGGGACATGTAAGAACTATCTTTAAGTTTTTAAGGGACTATTACATGGAAGAAAGTGTTAACTTGCTCTCCGCAGGTCAGAGCTTGGACCCATAGATGGAAGTTTCAGGGAGACAGATTTCAGTTTAATATGAACAAGAACATCCTAATAATTAGAGCTAAGAATGGATTGGTTTTCCTCTTGAAGTAGTTCAATCAGAGACTAAGTGAATTCCTGTCAGGGATATGGTGGCAAGAACTCCTAACAGGTGAGGAGTTGAACAGGGGGAATTCTAAGGTCCTTTCTAGATTCTAGATTCCCCCTCTAAGATTCTATAATTTGAAGAAAAACAGGCATTGGGGTTGACACTTTTGGGAAGGGAGTATGACCTATTATGTTGCCCATGGATAAAACCAGTTTGAGAGGCAGGCTTTAGCTGACAAAGGGTTTGCCCTTGCGCTATGGATTTAGGGAACAGGACAGGAAAGAGCAAGCACTGACTTGTAGGAAATAATTGCTTTAGTCTTTGATTTCCCTAGTCCAGCCCCAATGGTCTGTGAAACACATTCCTGGATTTTTGTTTTGGTTTTCATTTAGCTGCTGTGTGGCTCCATTTTCGTGTAGATTTCATGTGTAGAATTTTGGTCTGTATAACTTAGAATTTTTAAAATGTTTCTACTCTATTCTTTTCTGAAGGAACATAATATTGGAAGCAAAATCAAAGGTCCCAAACCTGGTCTTATGTTAATATTTCATTGACTTAATCTCACAATAGGTAAGAATACCTTAAGGGTTATAGGGTAACAGATGGTTACGTACCTTAATGTGTGGTCCTTGGCCCTGTGTCAGCTATTGTGTGATTGACCCTGAAATAGGATTATTGGGTAGTACTGGTGTAACATCCCCCCAGATATTTCCTCAAACTTCATTCTTGACCATATTTGCCACCTCTCTCTCACCCAGATTTTTCAAATTGGGGCTGCTTTATTAGTAGTAGAAATAATCCTTGTGAGCTTCAATTATTACTTTCCATGGTCTGATGAAGTGATTAGTGGATAATGAAATGGTTCAAAAGTAGACTATAGAAGAGAATCAAAGTAGAGTTGAAGGGTTCAAGGAATCTAAATACTGAATAATCATTCTCTGATTGACTTTAGATCATCTGTAAAAACAGTACAGATATGGGCATGGAGGGAAGCAAGAGCTTAGCATCTAAAGAGCTTGGATACCATTCATTGCAGCCCTGAGCAATTGTGTTCAAGTTTTCTTTTTCAAAGAGAAATGAAATGAGTCAGAAATTCCTCGTCTTAATTAAGATACTTCCTGAGTATCCAAATGGTAATCAACTCTATAGTTGGTAACTATCTTCAGAATGTCTTATGATATATTAACCCCTTATTTACTGGGACTCTGGCTTCATTTCATGACATCACATCTAGATTTAATCTCATGAGTGGATATTGTCTTCCCTTCCAGTTTTCCCACTTAGACTTGACTTCTGTTTAATCTAGCTCTTTACTGTACTCTTTCTATACCATTGCCACTGATTTTTAAAAAAGTGTTCATTATGTGCTAGGCACTGTGCTAAGCTTTGGAGATGCAGATAAAAGCAAAAAGAAAGATGGTCCCTGCCCTCAAGGAGCTTATATTCTAATAGGGAAAGACAACATACAAAGGGAAACTGAAAAGTAGTGTGTGTGTGTGTGTGTGTGTGTGTGTGTGTGTGTGTGTGTGTGTG
>NW_020954588.1:511668-516077 GCF_900497805.2 Vombatus ursinus
TGTGTGTGTGTGTGTGTGTGTGTGTGTGTGTGTGTGTGTGTGTGTGTAGAAAATGAACATATCTGGTAAGGGGGCATGGTCTTGAAGTCCAGAAGAAGTCAGGTACAGGGCTGGGAGGGAAATGGAGGCAGGTTGCCTTGGGCCCCTCCACAGAATTGAGGCTCCAGAAGGAACTCACTAATAAGAGAAAAGGAGATTGTCCTTTCAGATGGATATCCCACGGTGAGTGAGCCGTTAAGATGGTAGGCTGCACCAGGATGAGGAAGCCATAGGTATTGAAGAAAGTTCCAGGATGAGCCTTCAGTAAAGGGGTCATGGTTTTGAAGTCCAGAGAAAGTCGGAAACAGGGTCTGAGGGGGATGAGCCTACAAAGGATAAGTATACTTTCATATCTACAAAAAACACAATTATTTTGTCTACCTGTACAGAAGTCCATAGAACACAGACTATAAAAGAATAAGACAGTGACTTGAATTAGCACTATTTCTACCCGAACCAATAAAAAATAAGAATGACATTAACAATAATAATAATTCACCCATATAGCACTTTAAGATTGGCAAAGAGCTTTCTTTACAATTCTGTAAGATAGATAGTGCAGACATTATTCACCACATTTTATTGATGAGGAAGCTGAGGCCTCTGAGAATAACTTACTTCTGATCATATAGCTAGATGTCAGATTTTGATTCTGTGTTTCCTGACTTCAGCCCTGGTGCTCTATTGTGTAACAGCAAAGCAAACAAAGTTGACAGCAGGTGTATCAGAATAGAGAGAAAAATGGTCATTGAGTCAAATCCAAGTACAAGATAAGATGTTAAAAGGCCTGAGGGGGAAAAAAGACAAATCTGGAATTGTAAAAAGACTAATTTTTCTGGTACTTTTGTTTTGCTTTTGCTATTTATTATCTTATGTACAACTTTAAAAAAGTTATCAAGTAACTGATTCAATTATACAAAATTCTCAACAGATAAATGATCAATTGGTATGAACAGGCAGTTCTCAAAAGAAAAGTTTTCAAATACATAGAGTGCTATAAACATCAAAAATATATTCCCCCCACTTCTCGTGGTGAGATTTGTGTCTTGAATAAATCTACTGAATCTGTCTAATACCATCTAGTCACGAGTAGAATTTACCAGAGAGAATAAATAGAAATCAATCAATTCATAGTTAAGTAAATAATAGATAATAAATAAATTAAAAAATAAAGAGTTTAGCTCTTTTCCAAATGATTAAAAATCTCTACCCAGGGTCACAACTAGAGGTTATTGGCCATTTGCTTTCATAGTCTCCTAAAAAGAGAAGGTCATGAGCAAAATGTTGCCATAGATAATGGCAGATGATAGGTAAATCCCTGAAACCTGCCCTTCAAAAAGCTCCCCCAACCCTGCCCCTGCCCCCAACAGCTTTATGCTTCTTCCTTCCTATTTCTAGTACCATTTTTTCTTCTGGTATGCCCTATATGTCTTATCACCTGGAGATTCATGCATCACCACTATTCCATGGAAGGCCTCCCCTTGGGCATCCCATTGCCCTGAATTACAGTACCAGCTGATTTAGATATTGCTTGCTCCCTTCCACTGCATCTGGAATGTCCTATCACCCTCTCCATTCCTGCCCTTCCTCCCCACTAACAAAAACAAAACTCCCCCAAATCTTACTGGTTGATGGCTGTAAAGTGCTTTGTAAACCTTACACCACTATAATAGCTAGTGCTATATGAATGTACATTATTTCTCTTTCTTCTCCTTCATTATCATTGTCTTTGTGTATGAATGGCTCTGCTCACAAAGCAGCCACTCATTTCACATTTTTAAGATAAGGAGATTTGCATTAATGGTCTGGAATCCTTCAGATATCCTAGGTTATGAAAATCAGATTCATTGTGAAGGATGAAGTTCACCCACAGTTTAGAAATAAGTAATAAATCTTAATGAGGGTATTCACAACTTTGAAATATTGATTCTTCAACATTAAAAATCATCAAAAAATAAAGAAGTTTAAAGGAGTGTCATGTAGAATCTCATCAATATTACGCCATCTGAAATTATGAAACAATTAATCACCTTTGAAAAGCATGGACCTTACTGGAAGACAAACTGATCTCTTCCTCTTTCCTCAAGTGGTTCAGCCTTCCTCACTGCCTCAATCTTTGCCCTCATACCTGAAGATTTAATATATGCTAATTCCCTCTTAAAACTCTGAATTCCCAGTTCATTAGTCTCCTCAGGTATTATGGAAGTCAGATGAGATTTCTGTTAAAAGGGCTTAGCACAGTGTTTGGCATATAGTAGGCTTCAAATAAATGCTTATTTCCATCCCTATCCCCTTATGAACCTATACCTTTTTCTCCACTTGAGTTTCATATAGGGATTGTCAGACCCTTCCTTGATCTCACCACCCACAGTTGTTCCACCTCCACCATGTAGACCTCTAACTGACCACTACTTCCTATTTCTCTATCTCTCTCTGAGTCTCACCCCTCTTAAATCTATTCTTTCTTCTCAACACAACATTCAGTCCCTTCACTGTTCCATATTTTTTCAATCTATTGCTTCTGTTGTAGTCTCAATTTCTTCTCTTTGAAATCTTGACTTTATGGTTAAAAAGTTCAACTTTGTACTACCCCCACCTACAAATTCCTTGTCCTTTTATCTTATCATCTGCTCTGCTCTTACTTCTGTGCTGTTACATGCTGCTGGTGGAAGTTCCACAACCACGTTGCCTGGGTTCACTACAAATTAATATTATCTAATCTCAACTGGGCCCTCACTGTTGCATGGCATCCTTTCACTGATGGCTGTAGGGCATTGTGGCATATCAACTCATTTGCACAGAATTATTTTTAGAGACTTAAAGGTTTTAAATAACACAATTATAAATCAGATAACAGGGAACTATAGTCAGATTATAAAGTTCTGTTGGGTTTATACCTGACAAATAGGTATAGTTCTTGAATTTTACTTTGTAAGGTAAAAATGCTTCATTGGCCACCAAGAAGCTCTGAAAGGAAGCAGAAGAAGAAACTATGGGAAAAAATAGACAATAAAAGAAGAAGTAGAATAAGCTGAGCTCAGGAGGCACCATAAAAAGTCAGAGGCAGGAGACAGAAAGCTTTCAGTTGAGACAGTCAACTCTTCAGCTATTTTGCTGGGAAATTGCTATTTGGAAGAGAGGTGTCGCTTTGACGATTGGCCAGAGAAATGAAGAAGCCCTTTGGAAGAGGGCTGAATTTTATTTCTGTGGTAATGGGATTGTTGTTTTCTAATGACATTGACAGCTTGAAAGAGGGAAAATATCTTAAGGTTACCTGTGTTGCTCTCTACTATTCTCTCTTGTTTGAGAGGTTGAAACAGAGAGGAAAAGATAGGTTTTGCATCTGTAATTGATCTTGTTTCATTCTGGTTTTGAATGATCTTAGAAACATAGAACTTCCCCCACTCACAACCATTGAAGAATCTCTAACAAATAGTCTTTGCAAGGGACTCTTTAAGAGTTACAACCTTTGCATATATCCTTAGAATAATATTCATTCTTTAAAACCACAGAATTAAAAAAGTCATAAAGGAAATATGAAACACATAAATGGTATGAAATCCATCACTCAACTGACAAGTGGAAGAACCAGTTCAATCCAGTTTTATTTGGTCAAGGTCATATGCTCTGAGTCAATTTGGCCTGATATTAGTGAAAGGAAACATACATGATCATTGGTCTTAGAAAACTAAGCCACATAAAAGCTATTGCCTGTCCCAAGTAATTTGTACACTGTTGTCATGTGATATATATATATACACACACACATATATATGTGTGTGTGTGTGTGTATCTTCTACCTAAAATATAATATACCCTCCACTAAAGTTTTACTTTAATAATTCATTAAGATATGTAGGATTCCCTAGGTTCTTGAAGGCTAGACTAATAGAACATGAGCTATAAAACTAGAAAGCCTTCAAGGCATGAAGTGCTAACGATGTCCCAAGATCAACCTTACTTAGTCCAGAGAGGCTTATTACTTGAGACTTGGCTACAAGATAATCTTTTCTTTAATGAAAAGAAAAATACATCTTTGAAGTGCAGGTACTTCACTGTATTTATATATTACATATGAAACTCGTGTTCCTTCTCCTAGTCTTTAAGAACCTAGAGTGTAAGAATATGATGAAGGGACACTGGAGTAGAACTTCAGTGGAGGATATATTATATTCTAGATTGCTGTGCACACACACACACACACACACACACACACACACACACGCACGCATGCACATAGACAGGTGTTTGGAATTGTCTATCTGCATCTTTCTTTCTTTCTTTCTTTTTTCTTCCTTCCTTCCTTCCTTCCTTCCTTCCTTTCTTTCTTTCTTTCTTTCTTTCTTTCTTTCTTTCTTTCTTTCTTTCTT
>NW_020954588.1:516087-693889 GCF_900497805.2 Vombatus ursinus
CTTTCTTTCTTTCTTTCTTTCTTTCTTTCTTTCTTTCTTTCTTTCTTCCTTTCTCTATCATCTATTAAATCTATCTCTGGAGACAGAAAGATTTGCCTAGAATCCCACTAATAATAAGTAGTAGAATTAAGTCTTCTTACTACAAGTCCAGTGTTCTTTCCCACTATAGTTCCTGACAGCACTACCTTCACATCCTTCTTATTCTGGAATTTCCCTCGGGTCCTGGGGTCTTCTTGCTTCTTACAGAATATCTCTCTCCTCACTGGCTTCCTTGTCCCCATGGTGGGTTCTTCTCAGGGCCTCCATTTTGGGGAGGGGCCCAGGCCAGTCATCTTTCACTCCCCACTTATCTCTGCTTCTGACCCTTGGGACTTTGTCACCATCTTTTCTGGGTACCTTTCCTCTCTACCCTCTTTCAGTATTGTCTTCCTCCATTAGAATGTAAGTTCCTCGAGGGCAAGAACTGTCTGCCTTTTTGCTTATATATGTATCTTTCAAATTTAGCATAATGATTAGCATAGTAAGTACTAAAATGCTTATTGCTTGCTCATTTGCTCCATCTCTCTTTCTTTGAGAAGAACTTTAAAGTAAGACATCTAATTGTAGATGAATTGATTGTGACTAATGAAGAAACAAATATATTGTTTTAAAAGGGTGTTTTTAAATAAATGGGCAACCTTTGGGCCCTAGATTTTGTTTTTTGTTTTTATAAAGTTTGGAGTCCTGTGCTAGCTGTTGTGGTTAAGGAAAAAATGTCTTCTACTGCTAATTTGGAGATGAAGCAAACATAGCCTCATCTTGAGTCATAGGATTCTGAGCAAGATTCACTTTAGTTTATGTACTTATCACATGAGTAGCTATAGACATGCGCCATCCAACTGAAAGCACTCAAGGGATGATATTTTCAACCAAATCAATAGTTTTTGTAGTACAAAATGTAACATTTTCTTCTAAAAATGACCAATGCATATTTGATTCTAACAATGTTTTCTCAAAATTATCCAGACTAGTAAATGGAATAAATTTTGTTGACACACTCAGTTTATTAGCCTGCTTAAGCAATTATATGATATTTTGATTTGAAATCCTGCTGAGCAGTAGAATAACTTCATGGTTCATTGGAAAAGGCAACCCATTTAGAAACTGGGTTAACAATCTTTTTTTTTTTTTTTTTGTGAGGCGATTGGGGTTAAGTGATTTGCCCAGGGTCACACAGCAACTAAGTGTTAAGTGTCTGAGGCCACATTTGAACTCAGGTCCTCCTGACTCCAAGGCTGGAGCTCTATCCACTGTACTACCTAACTGCCCCTGGGGTTGATAATCTTTAACTACATATAGGTGACTTTATTACCATCACCAACCCTGGACAATGGAGGTGTCCTTTGTTATTTAAATTCTCCTGATAAAAAATAGATCTATATTAAAAGAAGTCTTTTTAGTTTGCTCCAGCTTATAAACCAAAAAAGGACATTTGTAAGTCTTCTTCCCAAAGTATGTGAGGAACATAACATTTTCTAAGTATTGATGCCTTAGTGCTATGTTTAGTCTTATTTTATAGGTTATTTCTGTGGATCCCCTGAAGAGTGATAACAGGGCTGAACCATGAGAATTAACCTTAGCCAAATGGTATAGGAACAAAATTCCATTTGGCCTAGGCATCCTCGTCTTTTTAAATTAACGTTTAAAGCCGAGCGCCTAAAGTAGTATGTGTTTAGTACTGGGAAGATTATAGATAAATTAATTATGGTGAATGAATAGACAACCATATTGAGAGATCTCCATTGTCCTTCTTGTTTTTTGGGGAAAAAATTGAGTTGGTTTGTACCCTGCTCTTGTCCTAACTCCCTTGCTCCCTCGTGGAAGCTTTACTCTCTTGCCATAGCAAATTGCTTCTCAAATGTTATCATTTAGATGTTATCAGATGTCATTTAAAGTTGTAGTTGTAATATTCCAGTGCCATACTTAATAATTCCAGTTCCCAAAATGGTGTATTGCATTGTATAGGTACCTGATAAAGCTTTATTAAGTTGAATGTGTGTGATACTTGGGTGTATAAATAAGCATAATTTGATAATGAATGTGAAGCCTGATCCTGTATTGTGAATACTATAATTACCTTGCTGGAAGTTGGTAGATAGTCAAGTTCTTTCAATCTACTGTATTGCATTGTGGTTTTATTGCTGGGTTGTACTAAGTGCTCACATTTTTAAGTCTGTGTCTAAACTGTGTGATATTTTTCATTTCCTTGCTCCCCCTCCCCCCTCCCACTTTACTCCTTCTTGAGGTCACATAGAGGGCTGAAACAATCTATGCATGAGATGCTTGGTCAATAGGTACAATCTGCCCTGGCCTTTTTTCATTTTGAAGCTCACTGGAGTATAAAATACCTTTGGGGCACAATATACATTGCTCTAGAAGGAAAAAAAACTGGGGCAAAGGGTGTACAGTACAGAATTATATTAAAATGCTGTAAGTTGAGCTTTAGGAATGTTTTAAAGTGAAAAAAAGTCAATCAACAAATCATCACAGTCAACAAGTTCTGAGTGTACTCTAGAGACTGAAAAATCTCTATGTGAAATTAACATGAATTCTACTTTCAGCTTTGTTAGTCACTTTTTATGACCTTATCCTTTTTTTTTTATTTTTTAGAAATCTGTTATTCTACTCAATGCTGTAGGTAGTTCCCCTCTCCCCCCCCCCCCCCCCACTAAATGAAGATGTTACACAAATACCAAATATTTGTCCACTGCTATTGATAAGGTAAAGTATATGTGGAGGAAGGCTACTGGGATGGTGAAGGATCTTGAATCCAAAATGTATGGTGATTGGTTGAAGGAGCTGGGCAAGTTTAGCTTCAAGAGAATTCTTAGCGGGTCTTGATAGCTATCTTCAAGTATTTAAAGTGGTATCATTTTATGGAGGGATTAGATTTGCTTAGAATGGCTCCAGAGAACAGAACCAGAAGCAATGGATGAAAGTTGAAAAGGAGCTAATTTAGGACTGATATCAGCTAAAAAATCCAACTTCCTAAAGATCAAAGCTGTCCTAAAGTGGAATGAACAATACAGAGAGTCTGTGGGTTTTTCTTCCTTGGAGATCTTCCAGAATTGACTAGATGACCATTTGTCAGGTATATTAGAGTGGGAATTCCTTTCGTGTTATGAGTTGGTCAAGATGGCCACTGAAGTCTTTTGCAACTCTCAATTTCTTTGATTCTACAATGTGTAATTTATTTTTATTTTTCCACATAAACAAGGAGAGAGGGACAGCTATCAACATGGACCATCAATATGTCATACAAATGTTTATCTGACATAAGACAATTGCCACAAAGAGGTGGACAAAAGAGCCTAGAATCTGTTTTGTCTAGCAAATCCTTGATCTTTTTGACAAGCATAGAGGAATTTTAATCAAGGACAACACTGATTCAAAATAAAATCTAATGAGTGGTTTAGTTATAGGGGATGATGGTGAAAGATGAAGAGGAGCATTGCTTTGATAAACAGAGGAAAAATGAGGTTACAGATTGTCAAGAATCTCAATTCAAATAGATTATCCGGAGAGCATTTAAGAATGAAATTGAAAGTAGGACAACAGATAGCTAAAAAAATGGTAAAAGCATGTTAAAATATTTACAACAAACTATTTTCTCTATAAAATGACAGTGGACTCATCACATTTGTATTCTAACATCACAGTCCCTGATGTATCTTGGGATGTAGAAAACAAAAATGGGAAGAGCACTTGGACTAGACTAAAAACATACAGTTGAATTCTCTGCTGGATGTGACATAATTTAGAGAAGTCAGCAATCAACCTGAAATTTACTATCAGTAAATTACTTAAATAAACATTTGTATGGTCACTAAGGATGACTAAAAATAGGTAGGTGGATAGAGGTCTATAATCATAGATTCATGGAGTTTTAGAACTCAAAGGGACTTCAAAAAAGAAGCCCAGGCCCAAGGAGGTTGTTTGATTTATTTAAGGTCCCATAGTTCAATAGTGGTGGTTAGGTAGAAAACCCAGTTTTATTTTTACTCTAAGTTCAGTGCTCTGAATTGCAATTCATGGGATAGAATTAGTCCCCATTTCAAAAGAAGAGGTGGTCTATTAGGGGCTGGTAGAGACAATTGGATGGCTCTCCTATTATGTAGATTCCATGATTTCTTGTTATTTGTAGGTTGATGAGGTTGCTTAGACTGACCTTTTAAGATTTAAATTCTAGGGAATGGTGCTAGATTATAATTCAGTTTTGAAAATGGGGAAAAAAAAGTGGAGTGGAGAAGAAAAGAGGTGATTGGGAGGAAAAATTGCATGATTTAGTTTGGGGTGGGCTTGTGGCTTAAAAATTTGTCATCTCAGTGCCTGATTTTGGAATCACTGGTAACTCCTATGGCACCAGAGTGCCCTATAACTATTATTTTGACAGATTTATTGCCTAAAAGATTTCCTATTTTAACAGAGGAAGGAAAACTCTGTTTATGGTGATATGTATTGACAAGTTTCGACACATAAAGACAGAGAGTACTGTAATCAAAGTCAATATGAATGCATTAGCAGGGAGGAAAAAGACACCAACCCTAGTGGGCAATTTAAAATCATTATCTACACATAATGGATATGATGAGATGGTAAAGACGGAAGTAATTGGCTCAATTCGTGGAGGCATTTTTAACTGTTTCATGAAACCATGAACTATCTAGGAAATTTTTTCTCTGGTGCACTAAATGGGATCCTAATTGCTCTGAAGAGTTAATTTGCTTCCAAGTGATCTGTTCACTTCCTTCTTTTCATTCAGTGCGCTCGGCCTGTTTTATAGTAAATAAATTGGTCTGGCAGTGGTTGTGCATAATGGCATTTCAAAAATCGATCTGCTTTTCTCTCATTTGATGTCTTAGAGAGTAAAATACTTTTTTCCCTTGAAAACCTGATATTCCATCTATTCCTTTAAAAATTGTTGATGTCTTTTTTTAATGTGAAAGCCATTTTCCTACCCATTTAATCCTCCCTATAATGAGGAAAAACAGTTAAGCAAAGGTAAATGGCCAAACGATCATGCCTGACAGTATATACCACATTTTCATTCCATGCTCCCTACCATTCTGTCTAGAAGAAGAAAATTCATTTCATCATCTGCTCATTTCCCATGAAAGATGCCACAGGCTGTGTGGTGTACTAGTTCATGTGCCAGGATTGATAAACTGGAAGCCATCCAAAAGGTGGAGAAAGACCTGAAAGTTGGAGAAAGTCCATCCATGACATACGCTGACTGATTGAAGGAACTGGTTATGTTTGACCATATACACAAAAGACTCAGAGGAGACATGATAGCTATCTCAAATACCTGAAAGGTTATGAAGTAGAAAAGAGATTAGATTTGTTCTATTTGTCCCAAGAGATTAGAACCAGGAGGAATGGATGGAAGTTGAAAAAAAAGGACACTTAGTTTTTACATAGGGAGAAATTTAATTAGAGCTACCCTAAGAAGAAATGGGCCGTCTTGAAATGTTGTGTGTTCTTCCTTTTTGGAGATATTTAAGAAAAGGCTGAATGACCACTTGTTGGGTTTCTTGTAGAAAAGATACTTTTTTTCAGGTATGTGTTAGAGTAGGCCACTGAGGCCCCTTGCAACTCTGAAATTCTGTGATTCTGGTCATTGTAAATTAAGTCGTTTTTCAGTCTTGTCCAACTCTTTGTGACCCTATTTGAGATTTTCTTGGCAGAGATACTGGAGTGGTTTGCCATTTCTCTCTCCAGCTCATTTTACAGGTGAGGAAACTGAGGGAAACAGGGTTAAGTGATTTGCCCAGGGTCACCCAGTTAGTAAGTGTCTGAGGCCTGGATTTAAACTCAGGAAGATAAGTCTTCTTGACTCTAGACCCAGCCCTATCCACTGCACCTTTAGCATTGTTTTTATTTCCATTATTGTAGTCATTGTGTGTGTTGTTGTCTTGTTTCTGCTTACTTCACTGTGTACCAGTTCATACCATTTCCCTCATGTTTCTCTGAATTCCTCATATTCAACATTTATTGCAGTGAAATAGTGTATTGCATTATATCCATAGACACAATTTCTTCAACCATTACCCAATCAATGAGCATCTAATTCTCTTCTAGCTTTTTGCTACTGCAAAAAAAGTGATGCTATAAATATTTTGTTACACGTGGGATTTTTCTTTGTGTAGCTGATGTCATTAAGGCATATACACAGTAACTGAATTTCTGGATCAAAGAATATGGATGGTGTATTAGCTTTACTTGCATGTTTTCCAGAACTATTGGGCTATTTTACAGTTCCATTAATAGTATGCATATCTTCTTAGTTCAACATCTGCCCCCAACAATTACTATTTCCATTTTTTTATCATCTTTGTTAAAATATTCATTTATTCCTGTATTAATCTTCTTTCTGTTCCAAAAGAGTTGTATGTGAAATAAAGATTCATGCAGTTGTGGTAGAAAAAAAGGAGGTGAGGGGCTAGAGCTGGGAATTAAATCTGAGGATCATCTCAGGAATGAATCATAACATGACAGATGATTTTGTTTTATGCTAGAAAGGGGTACAGTTTATTTTAAGATGAGTTTTTTTTGCAATTATCCTATGGAAATCCATAAATAATCTTTCCCTGCTGATGCTGAGTAGAATTTAGAATGAATTTTCTTCTTTTATGAGAAAACCTCTTTCAATATATGCTTTGATTTAGATGTTTGAATAATAAGAATTTTGAGTGGACTGGAAGAGGAAAAATTGAAGGTAAAGGCAGAGAAAATTAACATGTATTTGCAAATTCGAAACTTACTCTCCACATTGGACAAAATTCTGGTGAAGTCAGCCAGGGTCAGTAGTGCAGAAGTGGGGAGAGAGGTGGGAGGGGCAAAAAATACAAGTAAATTGAAAAAGAATAATAAATAAATAAGTAAACCCAGCCAGGGAACTGGACTCTGGTCAAGTTCTGGACTCCTGATCTTGCTAGATGTGGAGCAAATATTATACCAGATTCATTTTTGAAAGCTAGATACTATTAAGTCAACCCCATTTCCTTAAATATGTAAATATGTATTTTAAACTTGCAAGTGAAATCAACATTTCTTATTTCTTCTAAATAAACAAAGAGATTAGGAGATTCAGCACAAGTAGACTCTTATTCAGTTGTATCAAAGACATACTTTGTTCTTTGGATTAACAGCCACATTCATAAATTTAGGGTCTATTTGACACTTCACAACAATCCTGTAGAATAAATAGTTCAAATATTTTTGTCTTCAGGGAGTTGAGATGCAGAAAGGTCAAGTTATTTGTCAGAGTTCACACAACCAGCTGGTACTTGAACTCAGGTCTTCTGAGGTAAGTCTACTATACTACATAGCCTGTGGCATCCTTCATGGGAAATAAAGGCAGAAATCAAAGAACAGAGGATTTAACAAATGTTAGCATATTATTTATAAATGAAAAAAGTTTATGGTGAATTTCCTAGGCTTAAGTTTTTTCAAACATAAGAATGTTCTGGAATTCCTTTATGTATTTTGGGTTACAATTTCCCCAAGACTGACATTGACAAGTTAAATACTGTAAGAAAAAGCAGAATCTAGTCCCTAGAGGACAGGGGAAGGTCAGCAGTGTGGATTTAGCCAGTCACATTTCTCCTCTTCTTTTCTTTTCTTTTTGATGGCTTGTTATCATTCTTTCTAGGCCATAGATGAATTTTATGAGTGTAACAAAACTAGCAGGCACATTGTGGAACAATTCTGACAATTTAGTTTAATTTTGTGCCCAAGTTATCTGGCAGGTTTTGTGGAGAGTGCTGGATTTGGAGTCAAAACATTTGGGTTCAAAGTTTGGCTCTCCTACTTATTATCTACGTGATATTAAGCTTTCACTCAGTCTATTTTTCAACTAGCATTTATTATACTGAGCATCACTTAACATCTATTGACCTCAGTATCTTCCTTTATAAAATGAGGAGGTTGAATTAGACCGTTTTCAAGGCCTTTTCCAGATCTAAATCTATTATCTTGTGGTCTGTAATTAGTTATTTTAGTACCTGTGACAAGCTTCACAAAATGTGCCCAGGTTATACAGCATGAAACATTCCCTTAATTCAACTTTTTAAAAGAAATTTGCTTGAAGTTGGATGGTGAGAGAGACTGTGGGAAATTGCCTCCCATGGGCAGACTCAGGGACACCATAAGGTTGCTACTAAAGAAGCTGCTGTATGAGGTAGGGGGAGAGGGTTCGAAGTGAGGATCTCAATTAAATTTGCAGCTGCCTGGAAGGGACCCCACTAGCTTTCTATTATACCTAATTAGTCTCCTTTATTAAGTGCTAACTCTTTATTTTCTCTGTTGCTGAGTAGGTATGAGTGCTATGAACACTTTTCAAATGTCTATGCCTAAGATAAAGCCCTGGTCACTTCACTCTAATTATGATTGTGGATGAGGGCAAGTGTAGGGTAGGAGACATACCACTTGGAATCAATGAGATCTGGGTTTGAATCCTACCTCAGAAACTAATTATCTTTATAGCCTTGTTAAGTCATTTTTTTTCTCTGGGTCTCAGTTTCCTCATCTGTAAAATATGGAGATTGGATTTGATGACCTCTAAGTCCCCTTCCAGCTTTAAATTCATAATCCTATGAACTAGATAATCTATAAACTCCATTCTAGTTCAAAATCCCTCAGGATTAGGAATAATAATAGCTAGCAGCTACGTAGCTCTTTCCATATATTGCCTCATTTCATCCTCACAACAACCTTGGGAGGCAAGGTTCATACCCATTTTACAGATGAGGAAATTGAGGCCGATAGGGTTTAAATGACTTGCATCTGGATTTGAACTCAAATCTTCCTGATTCTAAGACTAATATTCTAAAGCCACTGTGCCACTTAGCTGCCTATAAATAGCTGCCTAAATTCCAGCTGTTCGACTGATATAAAAAAACTGAGTTAGCACCTAGTGAAAGAGACTAATTAGGTATAATACAAAAGTACCAGAGTCTCCTTCTAGGCAACTGTGATCCCAAGTTGAGATCTTAGTCCATGGAATGAAATGAAGATTCTTGGGATGAGGGAGATCTCAAATGCTTCAAATAGCATCCTGGTCCCCAATTCTAGAGCCAAGAAGTTCTGGACGGTTTGGTGCTAGAAAGTTTATTTTGGGGCATCTAAGTCACTTTTGTCTTCCCTGGTCTCAATATTTCCATCTGTGAAATGAATATTTGGGGAATGAGCGATATACTAATGTATCTTGCTGCTACAAATGTACTGGCATGGCTAATGCTCTCTTTTTAGGTTGTGCTGGTCACTTGGTGTTTTTCCAGTCTTCTGTCTGATCACCTCTTGTTGGACCCTTGATCTTACACATTATGATATCGTGTTCACGGTGCTGAAGCCTTGCCATAACCCTGGCTATTGAGAATTTGTAGGAAATCTGTTTTTCTTTGACAGGCAAGTTATATGTCCCTGAGAGATGGGAAAGTCTGTATGGAGACCAGCCTTTAGTCTATGATTCTTATCAGCTTACCCAAGGGAAAACCAATCCAGTAACTGAAGAAATACCAACCAGAAATATATGTTGAATACTCAATTTAGTTTGCCTTACTTTCTTGACTTAAAATGAGCCACATACATGTGATTGGTCTTGGGAAATTTTCTTGAGTTCTTTTTTGAGATTTCCTGGTACTGCTTGGGGTAGTTTGAAGTTCAATTAACTGAATGGGATTGTTTGTTGTAAATAATTAAGTTAACGAGTATCTATGGGGCCCAAGCTAGCAGAATAGAGCTGCCATCTAGAATAACAAAAAACAACAACAAAAACAAAAACAAAAAATGAGCAAGCTACAGAACAATCTGGAAATAGAACGTGGACACTTGTCTTTGTAATGATAATGATAAATGATTTTGGGAAGGCTTACCAGTTGAAGGCACAAACTTTTTGCTAATTGCTAGGGAAGCTAGGTGGTGAAATGGATAGAGCTCCAGCCCTGGAGTCAGGAAGACTTGAGTTCAAATCTGACCTCTGATACTTACTAGGTATGTGACCCCGTGCAAGTCACTTAACCCTGTTTGCCTCAGTTTCCTCATCTGTGAAATAAGTTGGAGAAAGAAATGTCAAACTACTCTAGTATCTCTGCCAAGAAAAACCTAAATGGGGTCATGGAGAGTCTGACATGACCAAAAACAACTCAATAGCAAAACAAAAAGGCTCATCTAAATATTTATTTTTGAGGGTTCAGTGTTAATGGTGACAATGTAACTCAGACAAGTGGCAGCTATTTCTACTTAGTTGATATGAAAATGATATTCCCTGTGCTGCCTTCCTATGAACAGGGTGTATTATATACAAGACAGGTAGAAACCTCATAGCTTGTGAGATTAAACTACTGGTGGATCCTCAGTGAGCATTTCTTTGTCCTTTGTACAAAGTAGTTTCCTCCTTCTAATTTCTCTTAGTCCCCTGGATCTGTGAGCTTTTTTCTTCTTCTTTTGCAATGGGGTGTTTATCACTGGGTCACAGAAGCTCAGATTTGGAAAAGACTGAAGAGACCATCTAGTCCAAACCATATCTGTCGTAGACTATCCATTCTCTGTTATACCCACTTGATATCAGTGGTCATCCGACCTTCCCTGAGACCACCAGCAGGTGAGATCTTTGAAGCAGGGTAGTCCACTTCTGAATGGCTCTAATTGTTAAGTGAGTTTTTCCTTAAATCAAACCTAAATTTGTCTTTTTAAAAATTTTACCTTCTATCCATTAATCCTAGTTCTGCCTCTGGGACCAGGACAAATCTAGTCTTTATTCTATGGGAAAGTTCTTCAGAAATACTTGAAATCAATAATGACTTGACTCTTCTTCCATATTCCAAGTCCTCTCCAAAAGGCAAATTATCCCCAGTGTTTTCAAGCCATACTCATCCGATATGACTTCAAAAATTTTCACTGTCTTGGTTTCTCTCCTTTGAACCCACTCCAATTTATCAATTTGTTGTCATTATTGTTCAGTCATTTTTCAGTCATGATCCCATTTGGGGTTTTCTTGGCAAAGATATTAAAGGGGTTTGCTGTTTCCTTCTCTAGCTCATTTTACGGATGAGGAAATGCAAGCAAAGAATGTTAAGTGACTTGCCCAGGGTCACATAGCTAGTAAATGTTTGAGGCTAGATTTGAACTCATCTTCCTGACTCCAAGGCTGACACTCTTATCTACTGCCGCACCTTGTGATGGCCAGAATTGAGCATAATAACCAGATGTGGTCCAGTAAGAGCAGAGTATGTTGTTGATTTTAAGTGAATAAAACATATAAAGGGAAGCAATCAAGCTTGCTTACAACACATGAGGTGTAATGTGGCATATCTACAACTGAAGTTTAAGCATGAATTTGTTTAATTCTTATTTTTGAGTCAGTGTTGGGAGAAAGCACTTTCACTGATTCATTGATTGGTCTCAGGCTTTTCTTATTCCTCTCCCCCTTTGGTTCTCTTGGATCTGGGCCGGGTTTGGATGGTATGAGCTATGGCTCTTTGTGCTGCAAAGAGTGTAGTACAGGAACACATAGGGGAAGGAGGAAGAACAGGGAACTGGCCTCAGGGGCACCAACTGAGACATTGAAGAAAAGATCAGTCAGTTTTCTTGGCATCATGTGTCTTTTTGTGACAACCATCCCCCTCCCAATTTCCAATAAACTTCCATGTATGTGTATATATATATGTATGCATATATATATATATATATATGTATTTGAATACATAGCTGGTGGTTCTATTGAGTCTACTGGAAGCCATAATGCATAGTGAGAAAAGAATAAAAATGCAATGCTAGAGAGATGGGTTCTAATTTTATCCTTGCTTCTCTTGAATTACTATGAGAGTTGAATAAGTTACACAATTATTCTGGTATTCTAGAGAAGCAGCATTGCTTTACAAAGCCCTGGGTTCATGTCTTCTTCCTGGCACATACTAACTGCATGACCATCAGCACATCATTTATCTCAGTACTCCAGTCAATTCTTTACGATGACAAATTACACGCTGATCTGCCTCCATTGAGAGTCTCCACATGGGGCTTTCCCTACATTGATGCAATCATGCATTCAGACCTAAACAAATAACTTGGGTCATTATCTCTGCTCTCTTTAAAAGAAGAAGAATAACAATGATAATAATAATATGGCCACATTTCCTTGCTGTACAAGGTTACCAGGAAAGTGAGTGAGCAAATGTCGGCATAATGAAGAACCATGAGACTGTCCCATAGGAGAATCAATTAGAGGAACTGGGAGCATCTAACCTGGAGAAGAGAAGACTTGGGGCGTGTGTAGGGAGACCTGCTGTCTCTTTTTAAACATTTGAATGGCTATGTCATAGAGGGTCTAGATTCTAGATTTATACTGTTTAGCTTCAGAACTGGGGAAAAACTCGCCACTAAGGCCAGAAGTTGGAGGCTTGATATGAGGAAAAACCCCCTAACAATTAGAGCTTTCTAAAAATAAATCTGCTTTTGAGTTACAGCCAGCACAGTTAGGATTGTGAAGAGAATCTGTTTGGGCAGGTAAGTTTTAGGAGTAGGATCACAAGCCTCACTGACTACTATCTCTCTTCATGAAAGCTTCATATTAAGGATAATATAGACAATAAAGATAATAATAGATCATAGGATCATACATTTAGAGCGGGAATGAACCTTCAAGGCCATCAAGTCCAACTGTTTTATTTTATGGAAACTGAGGCCTGGAGAGGCTAATTGACTTGCAAAGTTCACGTAGGTAGTTCGAGAGGCGGAGCTGGGATTTGAGCCATTGTCTTTTCTTCTCTATGTGAGACACCCCCAATTCCTTCAACTCATCCTCACATGAGATGGTATCATTCATGGTTCTTTGCCATCCTGGTTATCCTCATAGGATCTTAAGCTTGAAGGTTCTCATAGACTGCTGGAAGACGGTTGGATCTGACTCCAACTCTTCTACCTTTACCATTGTACCATATGACTCTCAACAAGCTCGTGCTTGCTGATTAGCTAGAAATAGAGTTGGAATAGAAAAAGAGTTGGATTTAAAGGTCCATTACAGGAAACTGAGTCTGATTTGATGTACACCAAAGGGAATGAGAAGATGAAGTGATTGTGCAAATAGAGAATGTAGAAAGATAGATATCAGGAAGGAATCCTTAGATCTCTCAAAAGGGAGGATTTCCATGTCCAAAGGCAGGTGTATGTGTTAATTGTTAATTCCTCACTCACAAAGAGAAGAATACATATATTGGCATGGGGGACAGGGAGTTATGGGCAGAGGAAAAACTAAGGGTACCTGTGTGTATTTGGGAGTGATTCCTGAAAAGACTCCACAAGGGTGGCATGATTCTCGGTAACCAATGGACTCATTCCCTTAGAGGACCACACATATTGAGTAATATTAATAATGATGATATTAATCATAACATATATATGTGAGTACAAACACATGTGTGTATATGTATCTCTCTATATATCTATTTTGCGTATTATGTTTCAGGCACTATGTAAAGTACTTTGCAATTATTTCATTTGATCCGCACAACACCTCTGGGAGGTAGGTGCTGTTTTAATTCCCATTTTATTGAAGAATAAAAAATAAAGCCCACATCTTGAATTGTTCAAGTTACGTCTTTGCCCCTGGGGTCACAACCTGATGAAGAATGAAAGAGGGATGGCTGACAGAGACGATTATTTTTATGTCTTTAATAAAAAATGGAACTTGGTAGGAGAAGCATGATCGTTTCAGAGGTAGAACAAGTCTAAGGGGATCAATAGCCTCTCCTGGGAAGATAAGTACAGTACAGTCTGAGCTTGGAGAATGTCATTATGCCATGAAGTGGCTCATTTTATGAGTAAGAGGCCTGCCGCAGCAGCCAACAGTACACAAATCAGGCCTCCGGGTACGAGAATGAGATCTATGGAGATCTCATTACCAATTGTTCTCAACAGATTCAGGGACTCCTTGCCAAACAACAGGCCAGTGACCCGACACAAAGTCTTTTGTGATTCCCAGGGGGTATCTTGCCAAAAGCACTTTGCAGAAGAAACCTGACACAAGAATACAGAGCAATGAGTTTAGGGCTCTCATCTTCAGAATCAATTGGTCTTGAAAAATTCACTGGTCTCACATGTCTTTTTCCATAATGGTGCTCAGCTGCTTCGGGTTCTGATTTTGTGTGCATTCCAATGAATCTGGGTCTTTGGAATATGACGACATCTCCATGGGTAACAGGAAACTCACTGCCTTTATCTTGCCCCTAAGAAAGCAGAATGAAAGAAGAGAAAGTTAGGATTTTGTCCGAGTGCTCAGGCAGGTCTGATTTGATTATAAAATAGCATTTTGTCAAATCCAGTATGATAAATGATTAATATTTACATTTTTTCTTTTTAAAAAAGGATTATTAAATATAGAATGACAGAAGAGTGAGACAGTGAAAAGAATGCTAGCTTTGGAGTCAGAAGATATTAGTTCAGATCTTACATCTGTTTGACCTTGGGCAAGTCACTGCCTTTCTCTTAGAGCTTCAGTTTCCTCATTGAAAATTGAAGGTGTTGAACTAGACGGCCTTTCAGCTCTCAATCTATGATCGTATGAATTAAGAGATAGAATCCAATCTCCTCATCTCAAAGATGTCAAAACTGAGGCTGTGAGTGGGGAAATCACCTGCTCCTAAATTGCTTTTGATTCCTTATTCAGTAATAAAACAGGAAAATGGCAATGATGACTCTGATATATAAAAGAAAACCAGGTACAAGTTCACACCTTAGTGTATGATCTTGGACAAGTTATTTTACTTTATTGGGTATTTCTGCAGAATGTGGAGATTGGACCAGATCACTCTAAGATTCCTTCTGTTTCTAAATTCTATTCTACTATATTTAGATGGTCTCTAACATCCCTTCCAACAGCCTATGAGAACCTTCAAGCTTATGATCCTATGAGGGTAACCAGAATGGTGAAGAACCATGAGATCATCCCAAATGAGGATCAATTGAAGAAAGCAGGGGTGTCTAATCTGGAGAAGAGAAGACTTAGGGTGTATATAGGGAAGGACACAATCTTTTTATAAGCATTTGAAGGGCTATGTCTAGAAGGTCTAAACTCTAGATTTATACTGCTTGGTTCCAGAAAAAAACTAGTAGCTAAGGGTAGAAGTTGGAAGCTTGAGATTAGGAAAACCTCTCTAATAAGTAGAGCTTTCCAAAAGCAAAATGGGACAGGAGTGGGGGGAGGGAGCCTATGGTAGGGGAGGGAGCCTATGGTAGGGGAGGGTAGTGATTTTCCCATTAGAGAAGTTTTTAAGAAAAGTCTGGATATTATAGGGAGGATGTATATTCATGTATGGGTTAAGCTAGATGCCTCTGAGATTTCTTCTAAGCCTGAGATTCTTTATTTTTTGTCCTCGTGGAACTTAACATACTTAAAAAAAATACTGATAAGTACTGAAATGTCCATCCTACTTAAATAATTACAAGTCCATTTATTCAGACTTGGATGAGAATTATTTAGATGATTATTCTGCCCATTTCTTATTTTACTTACTATGGTATTATATAGATTTTTGGTACAAAATCATACCAACCTTCCTCGAGAATATGCCTGGAAAAGGGCTCAATTCTAAGTGAATGCTAATTGTTCACATCTGTGTGAACTAGACCCTTCCCTACCTCTCAGGGTCATAACCAGGAATTTTTGCACTTTGGATAAGCACCAGAAACCATACTTAAGGCATGTGGCACCCTCATTTTGGAGGGGATGGACATCATTCCACTGGGAGAGATATAGGGAAACCAGGTCACTATACTTTGAGGGAGGCTACCCAACTCACCCCTCCTCACCCCATTCCCACAAAAAGAAGGCCAACTGATAGCTTTCTATTTAAATTAACCTAAGCATTTGAGTTTTTCTTTTTCACTGAATTTTAAACTTCATTCAGGTAGGGAACTCCCAGAGAGGAAATTCTTTCTACCAATGCTGATTTGTCCCGGGTCACACAGCCAGAACATAAAATACAAGAATAGGACTCAGGACTTCCTGATCCAGGTCAGTTCTCTCTACTACCAGGGGAAGGCTGGAGGAGTGGAGGAAGAAAGGGGAGATAGGTGGTGGCGATGGGACAAAGGCAGGGCAGATTACGATGTAACTGAGAAATGTTTAATTAAATAAATAAAATGCAACTCTCAGGGAACCATTGCTTTTTGAATTTGATACCACAGCTCTACACCCTACTTCCTCTCTTGTCCCTAGTTATCAAGAATGATTTCACACTTGGCATCCATGAAGCCTGCATTTTTGTGAGGAGTGGGGGTAGGGATTGGTTAAGAATAAAAAACTCTTGATTAACGTGCTAGCTAAAGAAGATCATTATTTCTCACTTTGGCCTCTGAGAATTCCTCCACATGTCATTTAGCTAGTGGTCAGTCAATGATCTGAAAAAGTTGTTGTTGTTATTGGTCCTTTGTTCTTGAAGAGGGCCAATGACATCATGAGGGTGATGTTTTCATTTGTGGGTGAGTTGGATTTAAGTGAGGCAGAGTTTCCCAAAGTTGTCAGCCTCACTCTCTCCCCCAGAGTTGGATCCAGGGACTAGAATGGGGGCGAAGTTAAAGAAACAACTTTGGGTCCTAAGAACTTGTTTTTTAAAAAATATTTTGATAATTATATTTCAATATGATTGGTTTCCTTTGTAATTCTATGTATTTCATTTTATGTATTTCAAAACATTATTCTGAGGCTTCAGTAAAGGGTATGCAGCACGAAAAACTATTATGAATCCATGCAATACTTTGGGGAAGGGAATATAAAAAGGATTTCAAGCTCTCCCCATCCTCAACACACATGAAATATCACATCAGAGTTGGAAAGGACTCAAGGTTATCTAGTCCAAATCTTTGATTTTACAGAAGAGGAGACTGCCTCCTAAAGGTTAAGGGACTAGCCCAAGGTCACTGAGTAAGGCTCATTCAACTCTTACAGAAACTGAGATGAAGAGGAGTAGAGGGAAATGGAGATCCACTCTCATAGATTCACGGAATGTTAAAGCTAGAGAAGATCTCAAATCCAGTTCATCCAAACCCTTCATTTTACAGATGAGGAGAGATCAGTGTAGGAGCAGGTCTCAGTTCTCCTGGGCTAGAGTATAGAACTCTTTCAACCAGGTTGTTGAAATTTGACCTCCCTCTGGGGGTCAAGGAGATTGACCTTTTAGTACCACCAACTGCCTGGAAATAAATTCCTGCTACTAAGAAGGCTGAAACCAGGGGATCACTTGAGCTCGGGAGCTCTGAGCTGCAGTAGAATCAAGTGTCCACGCTCTGTTATGCGGGAAAATTGAAGCAATTGGGAGGGCAGAGCTTTGAGGCAAGGAAAAATCCAGGGAGATGGGGTGGTAGAGGATTCCTGGGAAGAATGGCACTCTAAGAGGGGCTTATGTTTTTCCCCAAGTGAAGATTTATTCTTGTCAAAACAGTACTAGGTTACTGCTTACATAAAAGGAGGCTCAGTAGGGTTCAGATGATGGATTTTGTAATGGACACAAGGAGAAAGAGGTTTATTTGAATGCATTTAATAAGCATTCTAGAAGGAAAAGGAATAAGCAGAGCTCACGAGTACTAAGCTGTCTGTGTGTATGCCAAAAGTTTTGCTCCACTTTTTCAACAGTAGAGTTTGCTTTTCTTTCTTTGAAATAGAACAAATTGGAATATTTATCAAGGAAGGGAGGGAGGGAGGGGATGGAAAAGAAGAAAGGAAGAAAGGCAAAAAAGAAAGAAAGGAAGAAAGGAAGGAGAGAAAAGGAAAAAAGGAAAAGGTAAGGAGGGAAAGAAAAGGGAAGAGAAGGGAAGGAAAGGAAAGGAAGGAAGAGGAAGAGAAGCAAAGAAAGAAAAGGAATAATGGAAAAACTCATGAAGAAAATTGTCTGATTCTTCATGTGATTAGAAAAAAATCAACCCAAGTGAACTGATTCTCAATATTTCTTCATAATTTCTCTCAAAAGCTATTATTTACTCAAAAGTAAATGGCTCTACCAAACAGGATAGATAATGATCTGATTTAAATTATTTGGCCATTTAATCTCCAGGAAAGCAATTGGAAAAGTAGAAATGACTACAACTTAGCAAATGACTTGCACAGCTTAATAAAATAATACATATGCTTGTGCTTTTAAATGCTCAGATGTCACTCTTATACATAAAGTAGTCAGACAGTATATGTTAGCTGACTAATATTGACCCCAGGTGGCATTCATTTTTAATGCCAATACCACTTAGTTTGTTCTTTCAATTATTGCCAATATCCAACTTAAAATGGGTTGAGTTCCAAAATTTTATTAATAAAGAGATACTTTGGAACTTGGAAGAAACAAGATATGAATGGTGGTTGTGATCCCTGGGCCTTGCACAAAAGCCTACCTAACCCCTAATTTACTAAAGTCTGAACTAATCATACAAAACTAGTCTATAGTTTAATGAGAAGGCCCTGGGGAGATTTTCTTCTGCCCGCTCTTTCTCTTCTGGATGCCTAGCAGGCTTCTAGAAGGGAAGCCAGAACCAGAGTTTGGTGAAGACTTCTTGCTCTCTCTTGAGGTCTCTGTGAGAACTTGTGCCCACCCCCAAAACCCATGGCATGAGCTTGTTATTCAAATTCAGGAATGTTCACAGTTTGAGCAATCCATATATTTCTTTTCCAAACCAATACACACAGTGCAATAACAACAGTTTCTCATAAGATGAATAAAAAAATAGCTCCTAGTTACTGGCAGAAATTGAATTATAAAATCTGAAAACAGTATAGTGGCTTTCTGTAAAATTGAGCCCAATTTTCCAAAAATTCTCTCTTCAGCAAAAGAGGAGAACTGATTCTTTAGGTAACCAATGTAAAAATGAATTTTAAAATCAATCTCTACAAACATTAGCTTGGTTTTTGATATTACACTTATAATCGCTTATTAAAGACAGACTTTTCAGACAGTATCGTGCATCTTATTAACCTTGCATCTGAACAACGGCCAGCAAAAGCTTTGGGAAATAACAAATTAGCAGAAATTTCAGTGTGTTGTTGTTTCTTAACAGCCAAGATAGAACTTCCTACTTCACTATTTTTTTCAAACAGGTGTTTTCTGTGGTGTTTAAGGGAAGGTTGCCAGCCCAAATCCAGGTTTTCTGAATTTGGAGTTGGAAAACTCGAGTTTAGATCCAAGCTCTGAGACTTACTTTAACCTTGATGGGCCTCATTTTCCTCATCTGTGAAATGGCAAGGTTTGACCATATGACCCCTCAGGTTCCTTCCAACTATGATTCAGAAAATCCTCTTAAAATGCTGGTTTCTTGTCATACTGAAAAATGAAGTTTGTTCATCACCTTTCTTCACTTCTTTCAAAGCAGAAAACTCTCCACAGTTGACTTCTGGGTTGGAATTAGTCATGGTGGGCATTCTCTAGGTCCCTGCAGGACCATTTCCAATTCTCTATTTGGTGGGTCCAATTTTTAGAGCTGTCTATAATAATGTGGTATTTCATTAATATGAGCTCCTTGAAGGCAGGAGCCATGTTTTCACCTTTCTTTGTATCACCAGTACTTAGAAGGAAAGGAGGAAACAAGCATTTATTAAGCACCTACATCACACCAAGAACTTTGCTAAGTACTTTACAAACATTATCTCGTTTGATCCTCACAACAACCCTGGAAAGTAGATGTTATTATTATCCCTATTTTTTTTTACAGTTGAGGAAACCGAGGCAAACAGAGGTTAAATGATTTGTCCAAGGTCACCCAGCTAGTAAATGTAGGAACAGATTTGAACTCAGGTCATCTTGTCTCCAGGCCCAGCACTCTATTCATTATGCCACCTAGCACATTGCTTAATAAATGCTTGTTGACTGATTTACATGATCTCATACATTGCCAGTATGTATATGTGTATGTATGTGAATATGCACATATGTATGTGTATGTGTGTCTATGAGAGTGTTTGTGTATATATGGAGATATACGTGTGTGGGTGTGTGTATGTATACATATAGGTACATAATATATTACCTGCACTTAAAAACATGGTCTTGAAAAATCCTTCTATTAGATGTGTTGCTGGTAAAACAATCAGCTGCAAACCTCTTTCCGTCTTCGTTGGCTAGCTTTGTAACTGGAGAGCAGGCTGGTGATTTCATTATTCCCTGGGCTTCTAGAATTCCGCTGCTCAGATGTCTTTTTCCCGATTTACAATGCTCGTGGGCCACAAAAGAATGAACAGATGAAGAAATGGTATAGCGTCTAACGGTCATGATATTACCTGTGTAGCAGACATTCACAAAAATAAAATCCACCGATTTAATTAAGTCCACAAATAACGTATTAAATTTCTGGTTTGGACTTTGTCAGAAGTCCAACATTACTGATTAAAGGGAGTATTTCATTCTGGTATGAAGGGAGTGGCCTAGTCTGATGGGACCACTCCAGACTATTTATCTGGTAACTCGGGTTCTAATCTGGTTTCTAGCCTTAGTTTGTTATACAACCCTGGGAAAACAATGGATTTTGTATCAGCTACTAGAGAAAAAGGCTAGCTAGAGGCAGCTTGGTGGTATGGTAGATGGAGAACTGGGCCTGGGTTTCAGGAAGACCAGAGTTCAAAACCAGCCTCAGATACTTCCTAACTGTGTGACCCTGGGCAAGTCACTTAATTTCTGTTTGTCTCAGTTTCCTCATCTGTAAAATGGGGATAATAATAACACCTATCTCTCAGGGTTGTTGTGAGGCTCAAATGAACTAGTATTTAGAAAGAGCTCAGCACAGTGATCTGGCATATTAAGTGTGGTATAAATGTTAGTTGTTATCATTATCCCTACTTCCGTTTGTCTCAGTTTCCTTATCTGTAAATGGGGATAATAATCACACCTACCTCCCAGGGTTATTGTGAGGATCAAATGAGGTATATGTAAAATGCTTTGCAAACTTTAAATGCTATATAAATGCTAGTTATTATTATTATTATTTCTCTTTATATCTTTTATTCACATAATCCCTGTAGTCAACACCTTGTTTCCTATTTGTAACAGATGAAGTTTGTTATCTCTGTAACCAAGGGAGTTTGATTAAAAACTTTAGTGAATGATTGACTTGGATGATGATGATGATGATGATGATGATGATGATTAAGACTGGCATGTACATGATGTGTTAAAATTTGTGAAGCACTCTCTCCATATACACGTAGATAAATGGTATATTTTATAAATATATATATATGTGTATACATATTTACTGTTCACAAGATCCCTGTGGGTTAGTTGCCATAGATAATATTGTTCCCATTTTATAGATTTACTGGAAAGTCCCAGAGAGATTAAGGGGCTTACCCATAATCACACAGCTCTCAAGTGTCAGATGAAGGATTTGAACCCACATAGGTGGGATAGTGGATGATGTGCTGGGCCTGGAATCAGGAAGACTTCTCTTCTTGAATTAAAATCCGGCCTCAGACACTCACTAGCTCGGACCGTGGGCAAGTCACTTACCCCTGTTTGCCTCAGTTTCCTCATCTGTAAAATAAGCTGGAGAAGGAAATGGCAAACCACTCCAGTATCTTTGCCAAGAAAACCCCAAATGGGGTCACAAAGAGTTGGAGACGACTGAAAAATGACTAAACAACAATATTCTGCTGATGCCAAATCTAATACTTATTCTAGGATACCATGATGGCTGGAAATAAATATGATCATTTCTTTATGCTGCCAAGATAAACAAGATCCATCCTCAGACACATTTGTATATAGCAATTCCCATTTACATATCCCAGGATCATAATATTAATAAATGATATTGACATACAGCTTTCAGTTTTGAAGAGTATTTTACCTACACATCTCCTCTGGTGCTACGTAAGAGCTGGAAAGAACCTTAAAGGTCAGTTAGTCAAGATGAAGACAGTAAAGCCCAGAGAGGCTGGTAGTGACTTGCCCAAGGTGTCACAGCAGAGCCAGGATTAAAAAACCAGAGTAATTTTTCTCCCAATGCCGTGCTATTTATGCTCTCTGCTGCTTCACAAATCACTTTAAAGGGCTTTCATATGATGAATATGATTATCCCCTTTTTACAGACAAGGAAACATGTTCTTAGAGGTTAAATAAGTTGTCTGTGTGAAGTGGTAGAGTTAAGACTGGTACCTAGGTCTCCTGACTCCACCCTTGGTATCTGAGTATTCACATTAACCAAGTAACTTACTTAAAAATGACATACCAGGCTGTATTGTCATTAGGAATGTATTCATGAAGATGGGTAAGATTCTTTGCAGAGCTTTTGTGAGACCTTGCATAAGCCCCAGTTCATGGAATTGTGGATCTAAAGTTAAAAGGGACGACCTTAGTCCAACCCCCTCATTTTATAGATGTGGAAACTGAGTCCCAGGGACATTTAGCAAATTGTCCAGGCACACAGTAGCGAAGGTAGAATTCGAATCCATGTCTCCTAACTCTAGAGCCTGTGCTCTTAAATTTCGCATCTCGCACGCTACATTTTAACAGCATGTTTGAAATCAGATGGTTTAAAAAGAAATTCTGTTTTTCATGTGACCAGAAAGAGGTTGTCACTTTTACTCTCCCCAGGCCTACTTGGGGATATCTTTGATTGCCCTGAAATGAACTCCTCCAAGATATCTTTGATTAACTACTCTGCACCTAAAAGCCCAGCCAGGGCTGTTATGTAAAATACGAGGCAAATAGAGTCTCCTCTTTGAGAAACAGAAGGCTTTCTCTGGCTAATGTGGACACAAGTGAGGAGCGGCATGAGATGCAGGATACCTTTGGGCTCCTTCAGGGCCAGTGCAGAATCCGCTGAGCCCGTCCTGTGAATGGCTGCGGGGGCAGGGACCGGCTCTTCTAAAGCAGAGGGCTTGCTAGCTCCCTCTTCTTCTCCATTTCCTTCCAGTTTATTTTCCCAACCAGAGGCCCTCTGGCTGGTGAAGTCCAGCTCTCCTCGGAGGGCCTTATTCTCTCTTTCTAGCTTGTTGATCTCAGAACGCATTTCCTGGATGACCCTCATGAGCTGGGTGTTTCCTTCCATCGCCTTTTGCCAGCTGTCCACTTCTAGTCCTTTGGGGATAGTCAGGTCACCTGCTGCTCCTGCTCCTGCCTGAGATAAAGCCACTCTCTGGGCTACCCGCCTGCTCTTGTCCTTAAACTCCCCTGAACAATAGATGTCCTCCCTCCCGGTATCTGAGTCAATGCCATCTTTCAGCACTTGGAGGGAGCTAGGATTCAGTTATCAAGGTACTCTGAGGGTCCCCATGATTTATTCATTTGGGGTTTCAATTTCAGGATAAAGCTTTTCTTCTGATCATTTCCTTTCACATGGACTCAGGGTTATCGCCCTACAGCTAAAGGAGAAAAAACCCCTCCAACCCTCCCTGAATAGTTAACTTTCTAATCTCTTTATTAATCCATCTAAAATGGGGGGGTTAACCTGGGGTATAGAGCCCTGAGGGGTCTGTAGATAGATTTCAGGAGGTCTGTGCACTTGGATGGAAAAAAAGACATCTTTGTTTTCACTAACCCCTAACTGAAATTTAGCATTTCCTTCAGTTATTTTAAAATTATTATTCTGAGAAGGGGTCCATAGGCTTCACCAGACTGCCTGCCAATGAGAGCCATGACACAAAACATGTAAAGCATCCCTGGTCTACAAAATATCTTAGTCCTTCTCCAGCATACCTCCAGACCCATTTATGAGTTCCTCTCCCCCACCTAGGCTTAGCTAGAGGTTATGTTCAAATGGCACCTCCGTGGCAAAATGCTTCACGTGATTACAAAGCGTGTTGAAAGAGACATGAGTGAAGAAAGATTCTTCTCATTAAAATGTTTCAAGGTTTTATTCCCATCTGATGAATTATTAATTTTAGCTTTGAGCATTAAGGAATTATGGCATCTTTAAGAACACAGGCACAAAAAGTACATGAGGATGATTAAATGTGGTGATGACAATGGCGGCCACATTGGTTATGAAGAGGGCCCAGGTACAGCAAGATGTCCCTCTTGGGCATCTGTGCTCTCTCTCTCTCTGTCCTCTCTGCCGTTTCTTTGTAGAGGGTTGGCCAGCAGTGCAAAGAATGTGTTGTGAGACCATAAGGGGAGACGAATTAGACATTAATCTTGCATGAGAAAGGAAATGTGATCTGAAGAGCAGCCTTCATTACTTGTCTCCTGAAAAGGTTTCTTTGTTGCAAATGAAAAGCAAGAATCTTAAATGAGTACCGTTTTCAAGAACAGCATGTTTTTGGAAACTCCATGAATACTTAAACATAGAAGGCCTGTTTCAGGATAGAGATAGCTTTACCTTAGAAGCAACTAGGTGGTGCCGTGGTACACAGAGCACTGGGCCTGGAGTCAGGAAGACCTGAGTTCAAAACCGACCTCAGATACTTACTAGATGGTGCAGTGGATAGAGTTCAAATCTGGATTCAGTTACTAACTGTGTAAACCAGGACAAGTGACTTAACCCTGTTTGCATCATTTTCCTCATTTGTAAAATGAGCTAGAGAAGAAAATAGCAAACCACTCCAATATCTTTGCCAAGACAACCCCAAATGGGGTCACAACAAGTGGGACATGGCTGAAACGAGTGAACAATAACAACACTTAATAGCTGTGTGAATCAGGAAGATACATCTTCCTAAGTTTAAAGCTGGCTTCAGACGCTTACTAGCTGTGTGACCCTGGACAAGTCACTTAACGCTGCTTGCCTCAGTTTCCTCATCTGTTAAATGAGCTGAAGAAGGAAATGGCAAATCACTCTAGTATCATTGCCAAGAAAACCCCAAGTGGGGTCACGAAGAATCAGCAACAACTGAACAACAGCAAAGAGTCTCATAGCCTCTTTGCCCTGCAGAAAGATAAAGCCCCACAAGAGGCTCAAATCTTGAGTCACCTTGTTAAAGTAAGGCATGCAGTAACTGCTAAATCCTCTTTTCCTGAAGATGGGGAGTTGACTATCAAGTAGGTATCAATTCTCTGGTGTTCCCTCCCTCTCTTCCTCCTCACCTCCCTCTCTCCCTCTCCTCTGGCATGAATCAGTGCCAGTTCTTTGGTCTAGGCTCTTTTTTCTCCACCTCCCAGCACCTGGTCCTTCTAGAATCAGATAACCTTGTAAAAACTCAATGAAATTGTACCCCAAATCCCCATAGGAAACAGGTCCATTGTTCCCAACTGCCTCCTCTTATTAGATTTCCCCTCAATAAAACTGCCTTGATTTATTTTCTCTTCGCTGACTATCGTATTTCCTAGTACACCATTTTGAAATCTTGCATCTTACTCATACTTCATTAAGATACCTGCACTGTGGAAGTTTGGGTTGGCTCCTGAGACTATTGAATCTGTAGCAGGGCAAAAGGAGAATGCGGTGGTGGGGTGGCCTGAGCTTTAACAAGATTGATCTGGGAGCAGGAAGAGAGTCAGACGTTTCAAGGAAATAGAACTGTCTACAGGAGTCTTCCTTCAATTCCAAAAAAGAATTGCATTTTATTATCCTTTTATTTTATTGGTAAGTGTTTTTGAACTTTAAATATTAGATTTTTATGGTTTCTGAGTGCCTATTGCATTTTCAACAAGGAAAACCTTGAACCTGTTAGACTATGCCAGATTTAGGCTTAGCCTATAACAACCTGACATGGTGTGATTTGAAGGTTCAGAACCTTCCATGCAACCCTTTCCAACTATTTCACTCACTGGACTGCCACAATGCCTGAAATTCTATCCTTAGAGATTTATTCTTTGGTGTTAAATTATTTATTTTTTGAGAGTTTCTTCTAGTTTAAAATGAAAATATCTTATGGGAGGGTTAGCTTGTTCATTCATCAATTTAATCACCTATTCATAAATTCAACATCTATTAAATGTCTATTAGGTATACTAAAGTATTATGTTGATTCCTCATCATGGTATGGAAATGATGCTCTATCTTTTAAGGATATGCCAGCAGACTACAGCCTGTGGCAGATCATACCTAGCTGGAAAGGTTTCCAGCTTGGTCAGTGATTATCGTGGAATGAGAGCATCACCATTTTGAAAAGTTTTATGTGTTTGTCCTTCTTTCCCAAAAAGGACTAGGGTGATGTCTTGACTTGCCTGTGAATTGGATTGCACAATTGCGCAAAATTGTCAGCCTCACTCTCTCTTTCTGAGTCATTGAAGTCTAGTCACTGGACAAAAGTCAAGATGATTGGAGGTGGCCCAGGGTGAAGAGGATGACCTTGGCTTCTTAGATGCCGGACCAAGTTCTAAGTGCTCCGCAGTGTCTGCTTCAGCTGCCTTCGTGGCCATTGGAACAAATTGTTTCCATCCACCCATTGCCCCGGGGAAAGTCTTCACATGCTTGGACATCCTCATCAACAGGTCTGAGGGCCGTCAGTAACTCTCAACCTCGTTTAGCCCAGTCTGCCTAGATGGTTTTACTGGGGTGTGGCCACTGTGCATGCTACAGTTTCTTGGACCAAGCACCTTCACTTTCACCTTGAAATACTTGAATGCTCTTCCCCCAGCTCAAATAAACATGTTTAAGCAACCTTTCATTGTGATGCAATGTATTTGTGACCACCAGATCTCATGGTGCAACAGGCTTCAGTAAGGACTTTTCCAATATGGGAACCTAATACCTCATGAGTTAATTAAACTTCACTTACCTACCATTCATTTCAGTAATTTTTTAGTTGTGTCTGACTCTTTGTGACCCCATTTAGGGTTTTCTTGGCAAAGGTACTGGAGTGTTTTTGCCATTTTCTTCCCCAACTAATTTTACAGACGAGGAAACGGAGGCAAACAAGGTTAAGTGACTTACCCAGGGTCACACAGCTAGTAAGTGTCTGAAGCCAGATTTAAACTTAGGAAGATGTGTCTTCCTGATTCTAGGTCAGGCTCTCTATCCACTGCACCACCTAGTTGCCTCTTTACCCACCATAAGATGCTTCTAACTGGTTATATGCTCTAACAAGCCTAAAAACCTATATAAATCAAACCTGTACCCCTAGAAAGAGAGCTGCTATCAGCTAACAGTCTTCCTTTAGCACCCTAATAAATTTCTTTTTCTTTCAGTTTGACTATTTATTTATTTATTTTTTTAAAGTATTTTTGTAGTAGGTCGGTGATGGATAGATCACGGGACTTAGAGTCAGGTAGATTGAATTAAAATCTAGCCTCAGATACTTACTAGCTGTGTGACTCTGAGCAAGTCACTTACCCTGTACCTCAGTTTTCTCAATTGTAAAATGGGAATAATAATAGCATCTACCTCTCAGGGTTGTTGTGAGGATCAGATGAGATAATGTTTGTGAAGAGCTTTGTAAACCTTAAGGCACAATATAACTCCTAGCTGTTATTTATCATTATCATCATCATTATTACTATTCCTCCAGCATTGGAGATCTACTGATGGGCAAGAATCTTCCTAGATTCTCCACGAACCCAGACTGTGGAATTCTCTTATATCGTACATGTGTATCTATTGTCCAAGGACTAGTCTTGGTAAACTGAGACAGGCTCATTAGTAGGTTGGTTACATAGAGATTAATATTGACCGTAGAAATTAACAACAAGGTCTAGAGGTCTTTTGCTCTATGTTGCTGAAAGTGGTAGCCATACTTACGATATTGTATGGATTGCTGAAGTATTAATGCATGTGAAAGCTGTAGTAATAGGAGCTGAGGATTTAGAGCGAAATTTGATCAAGGCTGTTCTTTTAAGGAATTTACAAGAGAATGAGGGGAATGGTAAGTGCGCCCAAATAAAACAGCCAGGTAAGATCGAAGTGAAATGCTGTGAGAAATTTGAGGAGAAGACCACTTTACCCTGTAAGTGGCAATAGTGGTCAAAGAAGCCTTCATGAGGGAGATGATATTTGAATTGCCTCTTAAAAGGTAATAGAGCACTAGATAGAAAATAGGGATGGTGGGAACAAATGCATGGAGACAGGAGTGGAATGAAGAGTGTAGTCCAGATTTATTGTAATATAAAATATTTTAAATCATCATTCATTAGCACCTTTGTTTCGTTAATCGACCGGTAGATTTATTAGCTGCTTAGTACATGTCCAGCGTTGTTCATCTGATAATGGAATGAATTTTTCAGATCAATACTTGCAGTATTGAAGAGAGCAGTTGATAGGGCTGGTTTTTGCTACTTGGCAAGCTGTCACAGAGGAAATTCATGTATTAGATAGGGCTTGGCTTCAGATCCACAACGTAAGACAGAATTTGCTCTTATAACTTTTCATCATGACTCTCTCTGTGGATAGGTGACTACAGTACTAGGGGTACTAGGACCTATGCTCCTTCCTTCTGCAATCTCTCCTTAGATCAGCAACTATTCAGAAAATGTCTGCCTCAATTTTCTCATCTTAAAATGGAGATAATAATATCACTTTCCTCCTGCAGTTATTGTGAGGGTAAAATGAGATGATATCAATAAAGTTTTTTTTCAAACGTCAAGGTGCCAGTTATTATTATTGTTGTTGTTAATAACAATAATAATAGGGGGTAGGTAAATGGTACAATGGATAGAGCACTGGGCTTAGAATCACGAAGATGAATCTTCCTAAGTTCAAATCCAGGTACTAGCTGTGTGTCCTTGGGCAAGTCACTTACCCCTGTTTGCCTCAGTTTTGCCATCTGTAAAATAAGCTGGAGAAGGACATGGAGAATCTCTCTAGTATCATTTCCAAGAAAACACGGAGTCAGACATGCCTGAAATGACTGAATAACAAACAACCAATAATAATAATCATCCAATGTACAGTTGGGATTCCTAGCTCTGCGCTTGTCATCATTTATCCCCAGTCACCAGCTCTTTTACTCTCCTGGTATGCTTTCATTCCCTAATCTCTGTCTCTGTGTCTGTTTCTCTCTCTCTCTTTGTCTCTCTGTCTCTCTCTCTCTTTCTCCATCTCTGTCTCTGTCTCTCTCTGTGTCTCTCTTTCTCCATCTCTGTCTCTGTCTCTGTCTCTGTCTCTGTCTCTCTCTCTCTCTCTCTCTCTTATAACTCACAATGACCTCTCACCACAAACTCTATTTCTCTTTTTAAGTTCCTCTTTCACTGCTGGAGGTAAGTCAAGCTATTCTCCTTCAGGGTGTGTTTTCCCACTCTCAAATCGGTCTATAGAAACTGCTTTGGTTTCTGCATCCCCTGTAGCCTGTGGGGTGCTCATAGCGGCTTTTCTTTATTCCCCTTGACCCTAGTGGTCCTCAGCTCTTGATGGAAAGACTGACTGGGCCTTCGAAGTGGGAGCTCTGGACAGCCAGAAACCAGGGCAAAATATCGAGAAAGCTTAGTTGGAGGAAGTGAGATATTGCCAAAAGGGTGGAAAGGAGACCTGAAAGGAGGTATAAGGAGGTCAAGACCTACACTGCCTATTTAGTTATGCTACATTCAATCAATCATCAAGCATTTATTGAGAATTTCCTATAGGCCAAGAACTAAGCTAAAAGCTAAAAACAAAACGAAAAATTCAAACCTGCCCTCAGGGAACTGACATTTTAATGGGAGAGACAACAGGCACTTTTATAGGTACCCATGAGAAACGTGCAAAATGGTAATTCCTAGCACTTATATCCAAGGGCTTATTATTTTACTTACATTAAAGTTTATTTACTTATTTAAAGCACTTATAAAGTGCTTTAAATCTGTTATTTCATTTGATCTTCATAACCATCCTGAAAAGTAGATGCTATTATTAATCCCCATTTTACAGTTGGGGAAACTGAGACACTCTGAGCTTGTGATTTGCTTCTATATCACACAACTAGCAAGTGTTTGAGGCCGGATTTGAACTCAGGTCTTTCCGACTCCAGGCCTACCTGGCCTTGAAGTGCAGGAATGGACCACAGTGGTGACCTTGTCCAATCCCTACGGAATCCCTACTGTAATTCAGGGTGTCCCAAAAGTCTTAGTGCAGGCTTAAGCTATTACGTCCTTTATACCCAACAAGTGATATTCCAACCTCTGCTTGAAGATCTCCAAGGATGGGGAGCCCACTACCTCTCATTCCTGGCAGCCCCATTCCACTTTGGGACAGTTTTAATTGTTAGGCAGTTTTCCATGACATAAAATTTGCCTCTTCAAAACATTCTTCTGGGTCTTCTGGGTCTGATTTCTTGGACTAAAAAGAAGCAGCTTAATTCCTTCTCCACCAGACAGACAGACCTTGGGGAACTTGATGATGATATCATGTGCCTCATCTTGAGTCTTCTCCAGGCTGAACGAACACGGCTTGTTCCGTGCATGCCTGCCTTCACCCATATTACAGTCCCGCCAAATTGGCCTTCCTATTGTTCTTTACACAGGACATTCCAAATCCTCTCTCCATGTCTTTGTACTGGCCATCCCACTCCCTTCTTACCTCCATCCCTTAGAATCGGTAGTTTCCTGCAAGGGTTAGCTCGATGCTACCTTTCATATGAAGCTTTTCCTGATTTCCCCGAGTTGTAAATGCCTTTCCTCCCAACTAGCTTTTTGTATATATTTAAAATAAGTTTATACATGTTTTCTCATCACCTTTTCTCCCCTCCCACTCTCCCCCTCCTCAGGACTATTAGCCCCTTGTGGGCTGGGATTATTTCACTTTTGGCTTTGTATCGCCAATGCTTTCCCCTTTGTGGACCTCTAATTAGTTCTTTTTGGTTGAATAATTGACCTATCTTTTTAGGAAGTTGCAGTGTGATGTAATGGGAAGACCACTGGATCTTGAGTCAGGAAACTTGGGTTGGAAGACCAGTGGGGAGACTTACTAGCTGTACGACCTTGGACAGGTCCCTTTATTTTGAACCTCAGTTTTCTCATCTGTAAAATGGGAATATAACACTAGCAGTACTTAATTCACAGGGTCGAGTGTTAAGGCAATATGAAAATGTGAACTATTGCTATTAATTGTAATGATTGTAACGATTGTTGTTGTTAGTGTTGCTTCTTCATCTTTGGGAGCCATCAGTGAATTAGCAGGAGGGTCAGAAGCTAGAAATTTCAATAGGATTGTAAGTTATAACACACTTCCTTCTGGTCGCCTTAGCCCTAGGAGGTTTAATTAAAAAGATGCCAATATCCTCTGTATTTATATCTTACTTTCAAGCGGATGATGACCCACCATTAGTTATTTAGGCAGCTGCTGAGAAATCCAACTTTTATAGTTTTCCTTGAAAATCCTTCTTGACCCTACACTATCAGAGCAATTTCCCAGTGACTGGAGGCAGCCAGGGTAGTGAGCCAGCTTGCAAAGGGCTTTGAATGCCAAATAGAATATGCTTTATGGAGGGGATGACATGCCACCCTAGGGCTCTGATTCCACCCTCCTTCCCCTCCCAGGAGGGAGCAGTTGAGGCCAGGGGCTGGGGGACCCAGAAGTGGAAGATGGGAGAGGGTTGGTTTTATTGTTTTACACAAACAGTGAGATTTATATCTGGGAATGGGATCTGGGTGGTAGGACGAGGCAGCAGTAGGTAGAACCTTCAGGTGGCAGGGAAACATGAAAGTGAGCAGAGGGAGGAAGTAGGAGCTAGGACATGAGGATATCGCAGGGGTTGGCTGTCACGCACCACTACCAGGTTGTGTTTGTCCTTTGTTTTCGAAGCGGACCAATGACATCACATGGTGATATCTTGACTGGAGCCTGAATTGGAGTTAAGTGAGCCAGAGTTGCACAAAGTCATCAGCCTCACTCTCTCTTCCAGCCTCTGAAGTCCAATGGCAAGACAAAAGTCAAGATGACTGGCGATGGCCTGGGATGCAGTGGATGACCTTGGCATCTTCAACATCTGACCGAGTTCTAAGTGCTCCATAGCACCTGCTTCAGCCACCTTCATGGCCATTGGAACATATTGTTCTCATCTGCCCATGCCACCAGGAATGCATATGCTTAGGGTAGACATCCCCCTAACTCACCAACAGATTTGAGGCCTGTTGATTACCCTCCACCTGGGTTAACCAGTCTGCTGAGATGGTTCACCAAGGTGTGGCTGCTGCACATGCCACAGCTTCTTATGCCAGGTGGACACCAAAGGTGGATAAGCAGCCCTGAAAAGGACTTGGTAAGTCCTCACACTAGAGGTGCTAGTCCTTCTTGAACACTGCATGAGGTAGTGATGCTGCCCAAGGCCAACTGTGCAGGGAAGCTCCCATTTCCCATTCATACAATGTCATGTCTTTATATTCTTAACCTTAAGGAAGGCTGATGGGGTAAAGTGCCAAAGTCAGTGGGGAAAGTAGCTCCTGGGTGCTGAGAAAACATCTCCTTTGTCATTTCATCCCTCAGTTTGTCAATGGTGTCCCTTAAGGATTGGAGCTGGCCAAACAGGTCCAGAAGCTGGGGTCCCTACCTCCTTCCCTCTTTGCAGTTGGGTTAGACCAGGGGTGAGGAACCTGGAGCCTTGAGGCCATGTGGCCCTCTAGGACCTCAAGTGCGGCCCTTTGAGTGATTCCAAACTTCACAGAAAAAATCCCCTTAATAAAAGGATCTGTTCTGTAAAACTGGGACTCAGTCAAAAGGCTGCACCCAAGGACCCAAGGTCCCTGCAAATGTAAGGGATCCAGTATTTATTTCAGCTGAAGCCCCATGTATAGCATTTGCCTTGAGGTAACAACCCAGCTTCCACATGCTACGGACTCGAGGTCACAGGTTCCCCACCCCTGGGTTAGACTTTGTGGTATCTATCACATATGAGTGTGTGTGAGCTGCTGAAGCATGTCAATAGCTGGGGCTAATTTTCCAGGTCAAAGCTCTAGGTACAAGCGCACTGTCCGGAGCCTCCTGCCCCAGGGGCGCCAGCTTGGTTACATGCAGAGGATGTGAAGCTACCAGCATCACCTTCCCGGGGGCTACCTTGAAGGTGCTGTTCTCACGCTTGAGCTAATGTACAGCCTTGTAACTGAGATCTGCTGGAATAGCAGTGGGGTCTTCTTCACCAGCCCCGGGCTTGCCCTGATGCACCGCTGCTCATGATGCCAGACACAAGGGGAGCAATGCCTGAGGTGGGGCTCCTCTCAGCCCCTCAATTGTTAGTTTGGTCTGGCTATTCAATCGCTGCTTCAGCTCTAGGGCTTAATAAATGTTTATTGGATTGGATTCAACTAAAACAGATGGGCTCATCTTTATCTATTTTTGAGGTGATAGGGAAGCTGGGATAGTCCTCCCTCCACCCCATCTCAGCCTCCTTGGGTAGAGGAGATAGAGATAGCTAACCAGCTAAGAGATTCCATCATTCTGTGGCTGAAGCAGCAAAAGCTGATTAGCTGAAAGTGAACCAGAAATTATAGATTGGGTGAATGACCCTGGTCTAGAAAGGCCAGTCCCCAATGTGTAGCTCTGGGAGGAGAATCACCATTCTCTTCTGGAAGTAGCTATGTGGTACAGTGGATAGAGCACTGGGCCTGGCATCAGAAAGAATTCAAACCTGGCCTCAGACACTTACTAGCTGTATGACCCTGGGCAAATCACTTAACCACTTTCTGCCTCAGTTTCCTCATCTGTAAAATGGGGATAATAATAGCACTTATATGGTTGTTGTGAAGGTCAAATGGGAATTACAAAGCACTTTGCAAATCTTAAAGCCCCATATGAATGCTAGCTATTTTCATTATATGTCTAGAATTTTTCTAAGAATTGAAGTGAAGTTTACTAATCTATAGTCTTCATGCTCCTTTCTCTTCCTTTCTTGAAAAACTGGGATGACACTTGCCTTTCTCTGTTCCTGTAGCATCTCTCCTGTTCTCATGGATCACACAACAATCACTGACGGTCCCTCAGAGATCACTTCAGCCAGTTCCTTCATTACTCAAGGATATAATTCATGTAAGTCAGGGGAATGGAGCTTCTCAAGAACAGTTAATTATGTTCTCTTAGACTTTAGTTAGTTATTTAATGTATCAACCTCCAAAGTACCATTTCTGAACCCAGGGATCCAAGCAAACTATGGGACGAGGAAGGTCAGAAGATTTGACGCCTTGCATGGAAAGTTAGAGATTGACAAAGTTTCAGAATATAATAAAAAATGAAAACCTGTGATCAAAGACCAATGTCTGCCGGATACTCCTTCCAAGCAAGACCTTGTGCTATAGAATCAGTGAGGTCTACATCCCAGAGTTGGAGCCTTCACACATTCATTTGAACATGTGAATAAGGAATCAGCCACCCAGCTTCTATCCCAGCTATGGCTTTGCCTTTCCTCCACCATCTTGGCTCCCCCCAGGCCATTAATGTCTTTTTGTCTTCAGTGCATTCTCAGCTCATGCTGCTTTCCACTAATGACTTTGGACAAGTTATGAAGACTCTTTGGTTCACAATGACCTTTTTTAAAAAATAAAATGAAGAGTACTCTTCAAACTCTTGTACTTTAAGTTCAAGGTCTTGTACAACCCTAGAGTTTTGAAAGACCCTTGAGTGGGTTTTTGGGGAAGATCCCGGTGCCTCTGGATCCTTTTTGGGGACCTCTCTTGAATATACTAGAAAATCCATTAGGTATTCTTAAATAGCTCTGTATCATCGACACCATAAGATTTTAGAGCTGGAATGAACTTTAGAAGTCATCTAGTCTCACTCCCTTATTTTGTAAATTATGAAACTGAGGCTTCAAGAGAACACAGAGCAAAGTGATGCAAAGCCAGGATATTTCCTGACTCCTAGTTCAATGTTCTTTCCATTGTCCATGGTGAGGATTCATTGGGCCAGGATTTTGTTTGGGTGTTCTCAGCAAGTTCCCTGAGGAATTCATAAAATATTTTCTAATTCTTGATGGGGTAGCAATTTAGTTCTTTGTGTTTTTTTTTGTTTTGTTTTTTATTCCCTTGTTGCATTTCCCCCATGTAATGCTAAGACTGAATTTTTTGAAATGTATACATCATTGAATAACCTAGGGAGAAACTAGAAGAGGTGAAGTTAATATAAACAATTGAATAATTTACATTTAGATTTACAAAATAAAACTATGAGGAAGCAGATTCATTACAAGAATGGGACTGTCTAGTTTTGTTTGCTTGTGGAGTACTCTATTTTATGATTCTTACTTTTGAAAATATCATTGGCATTAGGTTATGTTCCTGGGCATGGATTTTGATCTGGCTTTTTTTTTTTTGTCTGGGGACTTTTTGTCTGTATTTTAGGCTGTTTGTTTTTATATTTTCATCATGTGTAGTCTGTGATGGAGTTGGGGTGGAGCAGGGAGTGACACAAGATGGGTCACTGATCTGAATGTACCCCAGCCTTCCGCTGACAAGATTTACCTGGTCTGAGGGCTGTCTGGGAGAGGGAAACTCAATATTTAGGGAGAAGGCGTTGAGTCACTCCCTGCCTTAGGTGTCAGCATTCTTGGAGGAAAGCAAACCATGTGCACCAAATGTTTTTTGCGGTACCATAGTAATAAACATGCCAGGTCCCATTTCTGCCTGCCTTCATGGAGGGCTTTTCTCCTTTCTGCTAATCCAAATTACATAAATATAGTATCTTCAGTGGGAGCTTTTGTGGTTTCTATGAAGCTGCTTAATTCTGAATATTTGCAAAAAAAGTTACTTGAAAGATGCAGAATTGTTTCCTGAAATAACATCATGAGCATTCTTGGGGATTATGATTTCATTTTTCCTTTAGTATTTTCATTGAGGCTTATTATTTATTTGGAGGCATATCCTATCTCCTTACAAAGAAATTTAAGGCAGCTTACCCAATTTAACATTATGTAAAATAGGACATGTAAGAATACAAACAAATAAGAAAACAAAACAAAACAGGGAGTCTACCTTTCTTATATCATGGAACCCTTCGGCCATCGGGTGAACTCCACAGATCCCCTTCTCGGAATCAAACATATTGCCTATGTCCATAATTGAAGGAAATGGTAAATTTCAGTTAGAAGTCAGTATAAAAATATATATATATATATGTATATACATGTTAAATTTAATTTAGAAGTCAATTAAGATAGAAAGAAATGGTAAATTTTAGTTAGAAGTCAGTATATATATGCATATATATGTGTGTATGAATATATATATATATATATATGGAAATGTTACATTTCAGTTACAAGTCAGTTAAGATAGATAGAAGGAAATGTTAAATTTCAGTTAGAAGTCAGTATATATCTTTATCTATATGTGGAAATGGTAAATTTCATTTAGAAGTCAGTTAAGAGAAATAAAAGGAAATGTTAAATTTCAGTTAGAAGTCAGTACATGTATATGCATAGATATGTGTGTATATATATATGGAAATGTTATGTATGTATGTATGTTGTATATATATGCATATATAGAAACAGTAAATTTTAGTTAGAGGTCAATATATATACATACACAATATACATATATATGTATATATTGTATTTACATACAATACACACACACACACACACACACACACACACACACACACATATATATATATATATATTTTCAATTCAAATTCACAACTCCCTGAAATCTATACATGGGTCCCTTGAGAGGTCCATGAGTCCCAAGTTAAGTACTCCTGCTCAAAAAAGATCAGAATATTGTCTCAGTCAGGAAGGGAAGGCATTGATCTTAGCAGCTGTTGCCAGTAACCCTGAGGAGGCACAATCCTTTTCCACTCTGAGGTGACCTCATTAGTCAGTTGATAAAAGCAGAGCTTGCCCCCTTTTCTAGACCACTGTACTCAAGTGGGCCTGCGTGCTGCAGAGCTGCCTCTGCTGATAGCAGGGAGAAACAGAGAGTAAGGTGAAGCCCCTTGGTGACAGAACAGTGCAGCTGGGATCTGGTGGCCTCGGTGACTTTTGCTGACTGTCTTTGTGTCCCTTGTATTGTGCTCCCTGTCCCTGGAGAGACTCTTCTAGTTCTCCAAGCTTCCATAGGTCTTAAGGGCTAGCACATATCTAAACATTGGACAACGAAGCCATTGTTCTGCCAGGTCAGCGGCAGTTTATCTTGTGTTTGGAGGCCTCTTCACCTCATTGACCTTTCTGGGTAGAGAATGTACTCAATGTACTCGGCATTGGGTCACTAAGTACTCCACGCATTTACTATCTCATTAAATACCATCACATTCCTCCTTATCCCCGAGAGCCTAGGCAGCACTGAGGCCCCTATCTATTTTACTCCTTGCCATCACTGGGGTAGGTGGAGCCTCTTTCATAGATCGGGGAGGGGGTTTTGGAGGCCCCTTTCCTACAATCTCCTAAAGCATGTAGAGGTAGTGCCTATTTTTTCTGTATTATTGAACCAGCTGAGAAAGCAACAATGTCTTAGCCCTCTATACCAACATGTCTCTATGGACCAGGCCCCTTTCTAGCCATCTCCACATCATGCTTCCTATATTCTGGCCATCATCCACATTTCTCTCTTCTACCCCCTCATACCTCATGGATACCTTGGACTCTGCCCCTAGATTCCAGGCTCTGATAGGTGAACTTTCACATTATTTTGCCTGGCATCAGGACTATGAGATTCTTCCTGGCTATTGCCACACTTTTGTCTTTTTCCTACATCCCCCAGTGGAGGAAGAGAGACAGTGGGCCACTACGGAAGAGTAGAGGAAAGATTGTTAATGCCATTTGATGTTAAGGTAAGAAAATAAACAAATATAATGTTATCTTATTTTTCCATTTCATCATTTCATACTAATAATAGGTGCTTTTTACAACATGCTTTAATGGTTACAGAGCATTTCATAGATAATAGCTTATCAGATGCTTACAACAATTTAGTAAGATAGGGGCTCTTATAATCCCTATGTTACAGATGAGAAAACTGAGATAGAAAGAAGCTAAATATTTGTCCTATGTCACTTAGCTTATATGCATCCATGGCAAGATTAGAATTTAGTTCTTCCTGATTCCAAATTCTGTCCACTATACCACCTAGCTGCCTCTAAGCAAACTATAACAAAGAAAACTAAATTGTGGTCAAAATGTAAACTACACTTCCCAGGTATACTTATTTCAACATAAGTGTTTATAGGCCACAATTACAATAGCCTTTAATTTCTACTGGGTGAGTAGGAACCTTATGTGGTATTTTTGAGCAAATGGTTAATCCAAATTTGCCCATTTACTGCTTCTTTCAATACTTCAAGCATCTATGATTTCTTCTGATGTGTGACGGTTGCCTCCATGGACATAGATTGCAAACCTTAGGAAACCATCTCCACTGAACTGTGATGCTGAGAAAAATTCAGCATCTGGTGCTTATCCTTCTGCTTATGAGCTAGGCAGGTCTTCTGACCACACAGTATATAGTTGGGCCAATTTTTACCATACTTCCATGACTTATAACTTCCGTTTAAATGTATTAGTCATAAGCAATATGGTCGTATTTTATGATTTAAGATTACAGAATAATAGTTTTGTTCTTGTTTTTATTTTAAATAGTATTTTATTTTTTCCAATTACATGTAAAGAAGGATAATAGTTTTGAAGTTGGAAGGTATATTAGACGTCACTGAGTGAAAAAATTCCACAGAGTAAAAAATTCCATATTTTTTAGAGGAGGAAACAGAAACCCAGAGAAGTTAGGTGACTTACCAAATAACAGATTTGTTCTGCCCAGGCTCTAGCTTCTGCTGTCCACTGAGGCTCAGAGATGTTAAATTACTTGTCCAAGGTCACCCAGGTGATAAATGACTAAAATGGGCCTCAAACAGTGGGTAAACAGGTCAGGGTTGGTATGATAGGTGAGCCCATCAGAACTGAAAACAATGCAGTCTGGTTGTTGTTTGTCTTTCGTTCTCGAAGAGGACCATGACATCAGGAAGATGATGTCATGACTTGAAAGTGAATTGGATTTAAGTGAAGGAGGGCTGTGCAAAGTCACCAGCCTCACTTTCTCCTCCAGAGCCATCTGGGTCCAGTGGCCAGACAGAAATCAGGATGACTGGAGATGGCCCACATACAGCCTGGGATGATGGGTCAAGGGCAGGATTTCTTAACCTTGGGTCCACAGACCCCATAAAATTCAAAGGGTCTGTGAACTTAAATAAGAAAAATATACTTTTATTTTTATTGTTTGGTTTCCTTTGAAATCTTATGTATATTACTTTTGCATTTGAAAACATTCTGAAAAGGAGTACACAGGTTTTTCCTCATTGCCAAAGGGGTCCACGATGGAGAAAAGGTTAAGAATCCCTGATCTAAGATGTAGAAGGCATTTGACAGAATACCAACTCTCTTAGAGCAGAGATATTTTCATTTTTTTTCTCTGTACCCTAGTACCTGCCACACAGTAAGTGCTTAATAAATACTTGTAAAAAATTGGTTGAGATGGATGGCACCATCACCACCAATGTCACATTTTAAAAAGACCCGATTCTTCTAACGCTTCCCTAGCTGGTACAGGGGCTCATAGCATCCCTCATACCTGTCTGTGTTATGACAGATAAAATAGCTAGGTCCCCATTAATGTGAATAATGAATCCCCTGAAGTGGTCACATGTATTTGAATTCTCATTATTAGAAGTTATAATTATGTAAAATATGGTAATTGGTCCAGACCAATTTGAGTTATAGCAGCAAAAGAGCTGTGTCCCTGGGAGGGTCTGAATTCTACCATCTTCTTGCTATTCACAATATATCCTAATGCATTATATATATTCTTTTTTTTTGTCATTATATATATTCTAACTTAGGAGTGGGGAAACTGCGACCTCGAAGCCACCCCTGTTCTAACTCATTGAAAATAAAATGCTCCTGCTCCTAAGATTTCTCATTGAGGAATTTAATTTGGTTTCATTAAGTCTCATAATGATGCACAGACTATATTATCTGTGTCTGGGCATCCTTACTTTTTTAGCCAGGTTCATTCTTCTCCCAAGAGGGCCACATTCAGCTGTTTTGCATAACATGACAGAGATGTTTTCCTCCAGGACTTATGCCTTTTATTAGAAATACTAAGGAGAGCATTGTCTGTTCAGCCAAGTATGTCTGTTAGCAGTCCCTGGAGGGAGCCCACTTACTGGGCCTTGCTATCCTTTTCTTTGTTAGTGCTGTCTGTAATGAGAGATAGGGGCTCTGGTGCTGTCTTTATTGTTTCCCACCATTCCATTTCGGCTATGCTTCTTGCTTACTAATAGGTTGAACAAAGATCTAGAGAATTAGCTATTGAAAACAGAAGGGTAGGGCCATAGAAATGAAAAAAAAATGGAGAAATATGAGGTTACTCTATTTAAGGATACCTCCCAGTGTGATGCCTAGAAGCCTGAAAAATCTGGCTGAAGCTGTCATAGGAGCTCCACTCTTGAGATGTTTGGAGTGTCATATGATCTACTGAAGCAATGATTGGATGATTCTTAAGCACTGACATCTGCTTACTATAGCAGTTCCAGCAGTGAGATCAGGTGTGTCTGGCTGGACAGGTAAGTAGCACAAAGACTTCCAAAGAATACCTTTGGGGGAAAAAGAAAGATACTCACATGTGTACAACACAACATCTACACACACATAACATGGATGCATGTATGTATATGGGCATATGGACATGTGTATATATGTATGTGCACATACACACATGCATATACATACATTTAAACACATACATATATAAGATATACATCTAAGCCATGGGAAAGATTTGCAAAAACTCTAAGGTCATTTATGAAGGCAGAAATATTTTTGGGTCCATGTTATGAAAGATTACTTGATTCAGAGCAAGAACATTTGGGTTTGAATTCCAAGTCTATCACTTACTAGCTGTATCCCTGAGACTCTGTTTCCTCATCTGTAAAATGTGGATAAAACTTATATCAAGCACCTCATGGGATTAAATGAGAGAACACATAGAAGCTGCTATGATAATGTCAATGGGCTGTGTTGCCTACAGTGGCTAAGGAGGCCAGTGGGGAATGGGAATGAGAAATGTCATAAGTGTTGATACTTTGGAGATAGGACTATTGGTAAGCCATCAATTCTCTCTCTCTTTCTGTCTCTCTCTCTCTCTCTGTCTCTCTCTCTCTTTCCCTCTCTCCCTTTCTCTCTTTCTCTTTCTCCCTGATGGAATGGGGAGGGGGAAGAGGGAGGGGATATGTGGAATGTAGGATTGTTCAGGCCCACAGCTGCCAGGGTACAGCTACTCAAGGAGGGAACATGGATACAACATTCCTCTCCCCTAAAAGGCCATTGGCTTGGGCAGAGACTTTGCGTGAAGCAAGCTGCCAGTCACCATTACCCCTTGCTTTTTTCTCCCTCTGTGGTGTTTTCCTGATTGTCCCACTGTTTTAAACTGCTGATTTCTCCTAACTTCTGGATTGGTTATTTTTTCAGGCCAGAGCTGGAACCACACAGACCTGTTCCTACCAGCATGTTCTCTTTATCCTGTGCCAATGAATTCCTCCAACCAACAGCCTGAAGTGGAATTGTGCATTCCCAACATGTTTTGCAATTTTGCAAGGATAGCTAATTCTCTTAACTGTTCATTTCATTGACTTTAAATTTTTTAAAATTTTTATGAAGAGAAGCATTTGCAAAAATGTTGCTATGAATATTTTGGTACAAAGGGCCTGACTTTGACCTCCCCAGAGTATATGCTCTACAGCAAGATCCAAACTGGGTCAATTTAGATACTTTTTTCCTTCTTCTAATTCCAAATGATTAAACATGAATTTTCTTAGAGAAAAATTTTCCCTAAGCTGGTTTTGAGTTACTGAAATATTTGAATAATAAAATTGCAATAGATACGGTACTATATTTTGTGGGCTATAAGATATACTTCAGACCTTAAAAAGGGAGCTTCTAGAATTTCCCTAAGCTAAGCATCTTGAAAGGCTTCTAGTTTGAAAAATCAATTGTGAAAATACCCATCAAGTATTTTGGTGAGAAATTGAGGGGCAATGATACAATTGTACTGAGTCACTTACTGTGGTCATCCCTTGAACTGCCACTGTGGTCTGGAGTGGTCTGATAAATTGTTTTTTGAGGCCATAAAAATATGGCATCATGTAATTTATATATTACAATAGGTGAGGAAAGTCACTAACCTATTTATATCCTTTGAGTCAATAATCCCATTAGAGCAGGTAAATTCAGAAAGGAAAGTCTCATACATCAAAAATATCTGTTGCAAAACTTATGATAGCAACAACAACAACAAAACTGGAGTTAAAGTAGGTGCCCGTTCATTGGAAAATGGCTGAATGCAATGGTTTCCTATTGAACCATAAGATATATAGAATATGAAGAATTTCAGAGAAGCTAGGAAGACTTGGATAAAGTGATAAAGAGTGAAATAATTGTGAGAAATGGAAGAGTTAAGTTTCCATATAAGTAAATAAGAAATCAGCACAGACAGGCTAACTTCTCTGTCCAAAGTGGGGAGTGATAACACAATTCTAGGCACGTAATATATGTTAAGGTTGGGGCATATAAGGAAGATTGTAACCCAGAAGGATTAGGACCAATCCTGATCCAGAAGGGAGGAGTTAGGCAATTGCTGACTATAAAACTTGCTCTGGCTTCTTTTACATGGGCAATTCTTCCCTTCCAAGGAGATGTGCCTGCTTCTCTCGAGAATCGAAAGGACGCACTTTAACTTCTTTAATAAAAAGTCTTTGAGACACCAGTCTTCGGAGCTGAGTATAAGGAAGACTGTAAGAATAAAATTTTTAATGGCTACAACAATTTAAACAAAAACAATGGAGAAATTCAGCTGAACTCTGAGGAACTGCAGTGCCCAATCGTGGCACAGGAGAGAGGTTGATGAAATACGCTGCTTACTTTTTGAAGGGGTGAGGCAGGACTATGGTTGTTGGGTCAATTGGTTTTGCTTAACTGTTTTTCTTTGTTAACAAGGGACAGATACTTCAGTGGTGGTGAGGTATATAATGGGAAATGACTATGGTGTAAAAACAAAAGGCACCAATAAATCTTAAATTAAAAAACAGAAAATTAGTATTTAAAAGAAACAATACTGATAAAAGGGTTTAGTGCCTGTGAAAGGCATATATACCCTTTTAGAACTCACAAATGCACATGATAAAGGCACCAAAGGTTGACACAATGGAAATTTCCTCAAACCACTCTGGGCCTTAGATTTGATCAGGAGGGACTGCTTTGGGGATTGTGAAATTAGTTTAGTTACCATACCAATGGAATCCCTGGCCTCGCAGCTACATTAACTCGTGGGGATGCCTCCAATGCCTTTCATTTTGAATTCAAAACTAAATTCTAGCATGAGACTGATATGACAGAAATAATACTTCCTTTCAGTGATGATACTTTATTGTCTTTAATGAAAATAGGATTCAATCTAACAAGCATCTGTTAAGCACCTACTATATGCAGGACACTGAGCTGGATGAATGAAGAAACATTTAATAAACAGTAAGAATGTACCAAGCCCTGTGGTAAGTTGGGGATACAAATACATAAAGCAAAACCGTCTCAGTTCTCAAATCCTTTCCAATAATGGAGGATTAATTTGGTTATAGTTCCCTGAATTACTGGAGGTAGAAAGTGGGGTAGGGTATTCATGCAGTGACATGGCATGAACATGAACAATTGGGGTGGATCTGAGTCTTCAACATTCAGCAGTCAGAAGCCTAGGGTTTCTGATGGTGGGGTACAAAGACTACACAATGCTTCTGTCCTGTGCCTCAAAGTATTAATGTGAGTATCAAATCCAATGATATCAGAGAAAGCAGTTTGAAACCTGTCAAAGCACTATACAAATATAAGGTTTATCATTTTAATATTAAATATTATCATAATATAAATAAATTATAAAATAGCAGTTAAAACACATTTAAATATTTAATCATAATTATAGCTAACATTTATATAGCACTTCCTAGGTGCTAGGCACTGTGCTAAGCACTTTGCAATTGTTGTCTCATCTGATTCTCACAACAACCCTGACAGGTAGGTGCTGTTATTATCTTCACTTTACAAATGAAAAAATTGAGGCAAGTGAAATGAACTTTCCAGGGTCACACAGCGAGGAAGTATTTGAAGATGGATATGAAATCAGGTCTTCCTGATTCCAGGCCCGGCACTGTGTCCACTGAGCCCCTTAGCTGCCTTTATTGTTGTATAACCTGAAAAATGTAAGCCAAGCATAGTCTTTGGACCATCACAAATTCAAATTCTTTTGCCAGACAAAGGGACTGAGGAGCAGAAAGACCTAGCTGTCTTTTTTACCGTAAGCGTCCCTAACGTGGAAGTCGTCAAGGCCAATGTCTTTTTTTCCATGCCACAATGGATATCATTTACTTCTTTTGTAAGTACCAAACATGAGTTTAAGCAAGTCATTTTTCTCTGGGCTCTGATTATTATAAAATGAGGGAGTAAGCTGAGGGATCTTCAAGTTCCCATCCAACTTCAAATCCTAGTTTGATTACTAAATATGGCGTATACGTGATTCCATATCTTATATATATATATATATATATATATGTATGTGTGTTTATATATGTATATATATTTTTTTGATGAGGCAATTGGAGTTAATGACTTGCCCAAGGTCACACAGCTAGTGAGTATCATGTGTCTGAGACCGGATTTGAACTCAGGTCCTCCTAACTCCAAGGCTGGTGCTCTATCCACTGCACCACCTAGCTGCCCCTTATAGTTATAATTCTTTAGTGTTTATTCTTTAGTGTATCTAGTTTAGTGTAATTCTTTTAGTGTATCTAGCCTGGACCCATTCACACATACCATCTCTCTCTCCCCTCCCCCAATGTGTTCAAGTTACATTGAGGGAAGAGGTTGCATTCAAAACTCTAGCTTGTGAGCCCCCACTGATGTTTCTTTTACCAGATAAACTAAAAGACATAAGTTCTGTTGAAGATATAAGACTCCTCCTTGTGTTTAGAATTAGATTTGTTAGTCATGTTCAATTACTTCATACAACTGCAAGGAGAGTTTCTCCAACCAGCATAGTGACAAAATGTATTTCTAAGACGTTAGTTCAAAGCTACCCAACATAGCAAAATATTACATAAAAAATGTCCATATTGCATTTTATGACATCTTATTTGATGTATTGTCTTATTTGATCTTCAGAACAATTCTGTAACATTGGTGATGCAAGTTTTATCATCTTCATTTTAGATAAGGAAATCGAAGATCAGAGAGATTGAGAAAATTACATGAAATTGAGTCAGTACTCCAAACTCAGGTCTTCTGGATCAAAGTTTTATTCTGCACTAATCACAGTCTAATAATGCTCTCCATGGTGCATACTTTATATCATTGAAGGTAGCGTTTTGGCATTCAGTTTTACTTGGAAAATTTTTTTTTACCTATGATCTTTGCACTTCTGCTGGCATATTCTATTCTAAGCCTGATAACGAGGAGTTGCTGAGTTCTTTTAAATGGTATTTCCACCTCATAAGTGCCTGCATTGCCCTGGGCAGATGGAATGACTTTCTGAATCAAGTAGTTTTATTATTCACTGTTTTTGATGAGCATAGACAACAACGACTATTTCTTTTCTTTTTTTGTTTTCGGTTGATGAAGTAGTTAAGTGAAATATGTCAGTGAACTTCTTGTGGAAAGTGGCATTGTGTCCTGAAAGAGAATGGATGTTTTTGTTGCCTTTTAGTCTCTTAGGGACTTTGCACTCCAGGCAGTTTAGGCTGGGCTACTCTGACAAGTACTATTGTATTAGAACAAAGACTGTTCTTTCCTATACAGTTGGGATGTCTTTGGAAAGTGGGAGGAATGAAAAGTGTGTTTCCTTGGAAATATTTTTAAATAAATGGAAGGTACTCTGCCAACAGTAGAGATAACTAAGGAGCCTTCTCTTTTAGTCATCCTGAAGAATGGCTTGGGTCCCAATTCATTGGACCAGGATTAACTTTTTAGGCCTCCTTTCCTTGCTCTCAGCATATATAATGCCAGTGATGGAACTGTTAGGCTAGGGGGAGTGAGTCCTGGTTGAATTTCTATTTAATCATTTGCATACTGTTATATACATTTTGGCTAGCCTGGGACGGCCTAAAACATGGTTCCCATGCTCTCTCTCCTGCCCCCTACTCTACTTTCACTGCTGTGGACTGTGGCTTCCATCTTAATTCACAAAGGACTGAACGGAATCAAACAGGGGGAAATAGATTTAAGAAGCATAAGTCCTTTTTGACTGTCAGGGTGATTACCACAGTAACAGGAAATGGGCTTAGGTCTCTATCTCTTGACAGGGATTCAAATGAAATGAAATGATTCCATTTGGGTTTGGTTTGGGTCCAATTTGGATAATATTTTGCTGTCTCAGTTTTATACCATATATAGGTTTTTAAAATACACAGGTTTAGCTCTATTTCAAATTGGTTCACTAGGGTTTTGGGGGAACAACTCTAGTTTAGATCACAGCTTAGTAAGCTATCCATACACATATACATATGTGTGTATGTATACATATAAATGTGTGTATATATGTATATATATACATATGTTTGTGACTCAATAAATTTGTAGAGTTCTAGATTTTAGTTGGAGGTTTGGTTTAGTGATTGGCTCTAATTCATGGAGGTATTTATAAACATGGTTAAGAACCAGTGCTTAGCATAGTGCCTGACATATAGTAAGGACTTGGTAAGCACTTATTGACTTGACTTGACAACCATCCTGATTTGATCATTTAGGTATTTATCTGTTTGAGGCAGGAAGTTGAATCTGATGATCTTCTGAGGGCTTTTCAATATCTTGGTTTAGATGATTGATGTGTCAAAGTTCTTGAGTTCCTTAGCTTTCAACAGTGATTTTATATGGATTATTGTTATCCATTTACTAACATATGGTTTTGAAAAATTAAGGAAAGCACTATAGAAGCATCAATTGTATAACAGTGTGATGACTTAATGGGTTTGGATTTGTTGCCTTTAAGCAGATCAAGTCATTTAGGCTTTTGCCTTAAAAAAATTAGTTTAACTATAGACTTTAAACATTGTTAATTTTGCTTACTCTTGCATCCTCTTGTCAGCTGAATAAATCACTTTTCACCAATTCAGCATTGAACAACCATTTATGATATAATCCATGCCCCAGAATCCCAAGGTTTGTACTATTGCAGACAGAGTTTCAATTTTATATGATTCTCAAGAATCCCTTTGTCACTGTAGAAACTCCTTCAGTCCTCCAGCCTTAAGGTACTTCCAAGAGGATATGAACTCCTTTCAGAAGGAAAAATAAGTTGGAGTAGCTGGAGAGACAGTTCCCTTCCAGTTAGACTGACTGACATTGAACAACTCATGGTGGTTATGCACAGCAAAGTCTGGGTTTTTTGCTCCCTTATATTGCTGCTTTTTTGTTCTAGATTTAGATGCCATGTAAATGACCCTTCTCTCATTGGGCTGATGCCATCTGGTGACTCTTTCTCTTGTTAAAAGGCAAGATTCTGGAACTCTTGGACTTGCAGCTGCTAGAAGGATAATATAGAAGCTGCTACTGCTCAGCAACTCCCCTTCTTTCCCAAGAAGGCTGGGATTCAGAAGCTGCTGCTGCTTGACCGTGTGGCTCTACTCTCCTAGGACTATGTAATAGAGAGCATGTGTACCAGTAAATACATCATCACTGCTTCTCCCACTCTAGGTCAAGGCAGAGTTTAAGAATTTGAGGTTCAGAAATTATTTATGCCATGGTCATCTTTATTCTACTCCACTAATGCCATCTATAGGGCTGAAAGGGAGATGGTCCATTGCTTCTGGAAAAAGTCCATTATCAGATCTGTGACATGCCCGAAAAAGGGGCCAATTCTGTAACTGACCCCCTCACTCTTTTTTTTTTTGACCCACAACAATCTAAACCAATCAAAGACACAATCAAGTCCTAAACAAAGTTTCACCACCCAGTCAGCTCATCAAGTTGATCTAGGAACTTCTCTGAAGGACCACCTACAATTAAGTTGTTCTATATTATGTGCGTAGCTCCATGCAAGGCCATGGAAGGGATAAAAAAGACAATCAAGACATTGTCCCTGCCTTCACGGATATACCACATAGACAAAAAAGGCAAGGTGTGCAATACCTACATAATAACTAGAAGGCAGAGGTTAGAAATATCAATCCATTTTGCAAATACTAATACCACATTACCGTGTTAGGCACTTAGGAAGATATAAAAATTAAGTAAGATAGGATCTTTGACCTCAAGAAATTTACAATCTTCCAGAAAAGCAAAAAAGAAGGAGAAATACACCTGTAGTGGTTTTCCATCATCATTTCTTTAAGTTTTGAGTAATGGGTTAAAAAAAGACTTGAAGAATAAGGAGATGGTTTGATGGTTTTGGTGGTGAGGTGGTCCGTCTTTTTCCTAAGACATGAAAAAAGTCAATAATGCTCAGGCATTACTTTCTTTATTTTGGTATTGTATACTGCCAAAAAGGTATTTGTTGACTGAACTCTATTCCAATGTGAAGCACATGAATCTGGTGACATAAAGCCTAGAGATGACAATGGTATAGAAGAATAAATATTATATCTGAAGGTAGGGGGCTGGGATTAAGATTTTGACTTTGCCATTTCCTAGCTCTATGTATGTGTATATTCTTGAGAAACTCACCTTGTTTCTCAAGATCTGTGCCTGACCTTGTAGTAAGAATTTAACGAAAACTTGTTGATTGATTGGGTCTCAGTTTCATGCTCTGTTATATGAAAGGTTAGATTAGGTGCTCTCTAAGGGGTCTCCCAGGTTTCAATCTACCAATATTTACATTCATGTACATCACAAATAGGCTTTGGCATTCTTTCTTTATTTTTTAGAGAGAGAGCGAAAGCCCTAGCTATGTGTTGGTTTGCTGGGTTGCTGAATCTGAAGGATACTTAAGACTCATTTCCCAAGACCTTTTCCATCCCTGCTTTTCGTAAATAATTTGGAGTGAAGGAGTGACTTAGAATTTCCATCATTGAAACACTAGGCCTCTCTAATATTTATGTGGTTCTTATGTATTATCCATAAAAACAATTAAGTAATTAAAGGCTATGTTCTCCCTAGGACAAATATTCACTCTGGAGATGACTTTGCTAGATACCTTGTCAATTAGAACACAGAACACAATCTCTCTCCAAAAAATGTCCCCAAGCTGCCATTTGAAAGGTAATTTATTTACTACATTCTATGGAAAAGTAACTTCTAAAGTACTTTCTGCCTTTTTATTTACCCTCATTAGAAATTTAATACAGGAGTTGGAATGATTCTCCTTTCTATCAAACAATTCTTTCAAGCCTTTACTATCCAAGATGGAGAATTAGGTTCCTCCATGACTACCATGGAATGGTGGATCATTTCTGCTTTTAAAAACATCACTGATATGTGGACTACTTCTAGGACTCAGTAGCAAGTGTAACAATGGGGCACAGGGTAGGCAGTGATACAGTAAAAGATTACAGGTGCATAATGATGTGTGAAAAGGCTCTGTCTACTTTCTTCTTTCTCCTTGGGGGCTTCAGTATATGGTTAATGAGGTTCTTTTTGGGATACTTATTCATGGTGAACACCAAGCCCAGTCATGAGTATTATTGGAGTACAACAGAAGTGCTGAGCCCAGTGAATAGAAATAAAAGCTTATGGAGCTCAACTCATTTGTCCCCATCCTTGCTTATAATGAAGTGGTACTTGAGACCTTGGGGAGAATTTGATATTTGAAAAAGCTAGACTTGTAGCAATCACACTAAGAGAGCAGGGATATCAAAGAGAAATAGCAGCAAATGGTTCCAAGTTCTACGTATTAGACAGAGGATTTTCTTAGTGAAATGGCAAACATGAGTATGGGATTTATAACAACCTGACATTATTACCAGACCTGAAAGTGTATCTTATTAGCTGATTACTACCTAGGCAGCAAGGTGGCTGAGTGAGTAGAGTCCTGAATTTGGAGTCAGAAACACTTAAGTTTTTGGAAGCTCCCGTATTTTTAAAGCTGAGGGAAGCAAGAAGACCAAAGAAATGGTAGGACCTCTGTTTGGGATGCATTGGGTGATGCTCACTGACGGTGGAGAAGAAGAACCTGCACAACTCTTGTTTCTGTTTCCTCTGCCAAGAGGATGACCTCTGCACTAGAAATGATAGTATTAAAAATTATAGATAAGGAGTTGGTGCTTAAGAACACAAGGCACCTCCTTCCCCCATTACATTATAGGTATGTAGTCTCAGGTACATAGAAGAGTATGTTGGTAAATGTTTAATAACTGATCCCTAACCCTTCCCTCCCCCCCCAAAAAACCAGTTCACAGGACACACTTTTAAGCTGAATCAGTTTTATTAACATTTTCTCCACACCTTTTTAAAGTCTAGATAATTTACAAAACAATAACTCCAGCCACGATTTGTAGCATTTACTGATTCTGAGATGTAAATGCTCGCACTGAAAATTTAACAGTTGGATCTCCTGGTTAGAGCTGGCTCCAGCACATCCTTTGGGTGTGTACTATTGAGAGGGAAGGAAAAGGGGGGGTGTGAAGCATTTATATAGGGTCTACTATGTGCCAGTCACCATATTAAGCTTTACAAATATTATCTCATTTGTTCTTCACAACAACCCTGGGAGGTAGGTGCTATTATTATCCCCATTTTGCAGTTGAAGAAATTGAGGCAAATAGAGGTTAAGTGTTCTCTCTCTCTCTCTCTCTCTCTCTCTCTCTCTCTTTCTTTTTCTTTCTTCCCTCCCTACCTTCCCACCTTTCTCTGTTTCTCTCTCTTTCCATCTTTCCCTATGGTGTCCAGGCTGCCCTGACCGGGTTCTCCCTTTCTTAGGCAGTTGGTGACCCCCAACTCATGGGAGTACACCAAACTGCATTTAGAACAGACACCCAGTGGCCTTAGCCTCCTGCAGCTCAGCATTCCTGAGTTCAAGCTATCCATTGGAGTCCCAGGAGCAGGGATTACAAACATGTGCCACCTCTGTGGACTCTAGCTTTAAGTCTATAATCTAATTCAAGTCTCTCATTTTACATAGAAGAAAGTAGAAGCTCAGGCCAGTTATTCTTTTCTATGCTTCTTCCAGCTGCCATAGTTTTTCCAGAACTCTCTTACCTAACACAAGCCTGCATTTTTTATTCACTGTTTTGGAAATACTAGGGAGATTCTTCTCTCCCAGCTATTGTTCAGCTCAGTGTTAATTCTTTGCTTAATTGTAACCCATTAGATCCAAACTATACTAACTCTTTTTTAGTATATGCAAACACACCAATAGCTGTTGGGCATATTTAGACATAGATAGATAGAAGAAAGCATGGTGTCCTCCAATGCAGAGATATTCAAGAAGGCAAATAAATGTTTCCATTTTATGAAGTGTCCAGGGATACGCCTTCAGCTCATCACTAAACTGATGACAGTGTGTATATTTAGAATTTAATCTCTTGTTGCTTTCTTATATAGTTGAAAAGATCAACTGTGGAATTGATGTGGAAAAGATCAATTGTGGAATTGCTCCAAGAAAAGTGGGGAATACTTTGAGTTATAAATAAAAATTTCACATAGATCAAACTTAATTGATTTTATACCTTTTTGTAAAGATTTTTAAAAGTCAAAATGACTGGAATCTACTATTGCTTAATGCTAAAAGTATGGTGATGGATGAATTTGATATTGAGGTCTGAGTATTTAACAGGATAATAATAAATGACATTTATAAAGCTTTTTATAGTTTGCAAAATGCTTTACAAACATTATCCTATTTGAACCTTGTAACCATCCTGTGAGGTAGGTTGATGATGAAGGTGTTATTATTCCCATTTTACAGATAAGAAAACTGAGGCTCAAAGAGATTAAATGGTTTGCCCATGGTCACACATGTAAGTAAGGGTTAGGGGTGGGATTTGTGAGGCATAGAGTCATAGGTAGGATTTGAGCCTAGGTCTTCTGGACTCAAGTCCAACATTCTACCACACTGTCTCCACAGGCTTTCTCCCAACCAACTTGTTCTGACTTTTCACTTAGGAGCTTGTGTGATTCATGACTTGTGTCCTTTGATAAATTAGGTGTTTGAGGGGGGTTAAGATGAGCAAGAGGGACCTAGTGGATACCTGACAAATAATAGTTGATTGGTTGATTATATAACAAATGTGTATAACATATGAAAATAGAGGACAGTTTGGTATAGAAACTTTTCCATTTTTTTGGAAGTCAATGCATTTAAGGATATAAACAGCTAGCTAGACACTTGATGTACAATATGCTGACTATGAGAACAAGGAAAGAATGATAGGGATGTTTCTTACAGCTTAGGAAACATGGTAGAAAATTACCTCTTTGGGGAAAGAAATGTCTTCACTCAACAGTGCAAAATATTTCATTGTAGCTCTGTCTTTGGTCTGCTATACTTTGTGATTTTGAGGGCAGATTGATGCTGGTCATATCATGATTATTCACCATTCTCTCAGGCTCTCACAATGAAAAAAACAAAGAAACAAACATAAATATCAGATGTCAGAAAAATGGTTTATGTCTACCAGTATAAGACAGGTGAGAAGTGTCTATAGACTACAGTAAAAAACATATTACATTTCGGGAGAATGTAAGTTCCTTGAGGACAGGGATACATTTTTTGTTTTTTTCTCTGTTTCCCCAATGCCTTTCGCAAAGTAAATACCTGGGAGATGCTTGGAGGAAGAGATTGGATTGGGAGATGCTCAATGGTAACTGTCTTCAAGTCTTTAAAAGCTGTCATATAGAAAGATAAGATCCTGATCTCTACTGAAACAATGAGCTTTGCAGTTAACTCTTTCTGGCACTGATTCAATCTAGTAATTTGTAGAGGTATATTAGGAATAATGGAGGATTCAAGCCCTGCCTCAGCCTAGTTGTGTCACCTTGGGTAAGTCTCTTTCTCTTACTGAGCCTTTTTTCCACTATCTATAGAATAAGGGTTTTGGACCAGATACTAGTCTTTCAGGAGATATATTGTTTTATCTATCTATCCATCTATCTATCTATCTATCTATCTATCTATCTATCTATCTAACATTTATCTATTACTATATTAAATAATATGCATTATTTCAATAGATACATTGCCCTTCTGTAGGTGTTTTGTTGTATGCTTTGGTTTAGGGGGTGAGGGAGAATCATAGACATTCAGAGGCTATCTTGTCCAATTTGTGCTGGGGTTGAATCTTCTCTGACAACTGAGGAATCTGTGAGGTCATCATATTCTCCCTCCACCCTACCCCCCACCTTATTTTATAGCTAAAGAAACTGAGTCCACAGAACTTAAACGACTTTGCTCCAAATCTCAGGTTGTAAATGAAAGAGTTGGGGTTTGACCCTAAAACTCTTCTATTATACTATGACATTTAGCTTTTGCTTGAAGAGTTCCATTGAGTGGGAACCCACTACCTCTTGAAGCTGCCCATTTGTCTTTTTGGTAGTTCTTATTGATACCAAGTTTTTTCCTTCCCTATTACTCCTAGTTCTTTCTTCTAGGGGCCAAATAAAACAAACCTCATCCCTCTTGTACAGGACAGTCATTCAAATACTTGAAGACAGAAATCATGTGTCCCATAAGTTTTCTCTTCTTCTAACTCCTGCCTCTTCTCCTTCTCTAAACATTCCCTGTCCCTTCCGCTGAACGCCTGTTTGACGTGGTCTCTAGTCTTCTTCACCGAACTGGTTGCCTTCCACGGGATGAAGGAATTAAAAGCTTTTTAGGTGTCAAATGCTATGCTAAGGACTGGGGATATAAATACAAAAGCAAGATGTCTAAACTAGGGCCCTTAGCACGTATGTCTGCTCCTATATCCCCTCCACCCATCCCTCTCTCCCTCTCCCATGCCAGCCCAACAGCCTGGGCTTACAGATTTCAGGTTCCAGATCCTAGCTTCAAACTGCTCCCACCTGAATGTTCTCTGGCTACAATGATAGATTACGGCGAGGAACTGAGCAGTAAACTGGAGCCACTGGAGTCCATCTACCTGTACCCTTTTACAATATTATCAGGGAATCCAGTCAGTTTCAACATGACTGTTGAAGGAATATATCTCCTGAAAGACTAGTATCTGGTCCAAAACCCTTATTCTATAGATAGTGGAAAAAAGGCTCAGTAAGAGAAAGAGACTTACCCAAGGTGACACAACTAGGCTGAGGCAGGGCTTGAATCCTCCATTATTCCTAATATACCTCTACAAATTACTAGATTGAATCAGTGCCAGAAAGAGTTAACTGCAAAGCTCATTGTTTCAGTAGAGATCAGGATCTTATCTTTCTATATGACAGCTTTTAAAGACTTGAAGACAGTTACCATTGAGCATCTCCCAATCCAATCTCTTCCTCCAAGCATCTCCCAGGTATTTACTTTGCAAAAGGCATTGGGGAAACAGAGAAAATGATGAAAAACTGCCCAGACAACTCTTACATTTTCTTTTAGAGAAAAGCATCCGGATGACATTCCTCATTGTGAAATATTCTCTTCAGGAAATCTAGAAGATAGCGATGTCTCAGCCATATTAAAATTACTAGAGTTCTAGGAAGAAGAAAAGCTTGGCACGGTGATAATCTTCTCTCTAGCATCAACTGTCCAAGTTAAAACTAATTGAAACTGTAGCTCAAAACAAGAGGTAGGTGGGGCATAGTGGAGAAAGCATTGGGAAGAACTAAGTTTAAATCTGGTTTCAGACACTTACTAGCAGTGTGACCCTCGGCAAGCAACTCTGTCTGCCTCAGTTTCCTCATTTGTAAAATGAGGATAATAATAGTTTCTACCTCCCACGGTTGTTGTTGCGAGGATAAAATGATGTAATATCTGTAAAGCCCTTTCCAGACCTTAAAGTGCTATAGAAATCATAGCAGTTATTATTATTGCTATTATTTTTATAAATAGAAGAGAATAAGAGAAACAGAAAAAAAAGAAGCAGGAGCCACAGAAAGGCAATATTTCCATCACACCTGCAACAATTGAGAATTCCTTGAGGAGGAAGGCTGTTTGATGCAGAGCTCTTAGAAATTAAAGGGAAGAGAATGAAGGAGGAAGACAAAGCTGGAAAAAAAATTAAGTGGAAGCCAGCTGTCTGAAACATCATAATCTTGACACATCTGATCTCCAGCTCCTAGAGAAACCTGGCAGCAGTGTAAAAGTGGATGAATCTTTATTCCAAGAAATGGATGACTCGCAGCCAGAGGAGAGGACAGTCCTGATTAGAATCTGATTGATTTAGAGAGTGAGTAGTGACTAGATTGACTAATGAACTGGTCCTGTCAGCAGGATGACAATCCGTGTCCTTCTGTTGCCACTTGCAGAGAACTAGAATGCCACAGCATCTGCGGTTCCGCTGAGTGTGCATTGGTTTCCTTTTCTTTTTTTTTTTTGCCCTAAGAAAAAATAATTTTCATTTCATCTTACATGTCTCATGCATTTCTTTGAAATATGATTGAAAAACTTGGACCCAAGCAATATAGCTAGTAAGACACAGCAAATTGAATATTAATACAACTGAAAAAATTCTCATACATGTGAATTACAAATACTAACTTTTAAGCAGAGTTATGCAAGCTTTAAACAATCCTGTCAAGTTGAAGGATGCTTTGTAGCTCACTTAGCCTTGTTCCCCTAATGAGACTTTTCATCATCATCTGGGAATGGAATATTAAGTAAAAGCAAGCTAGAGAGCAGAGGTCAGATTATGGCTTATCTCTGGCCATTGATCTCTTGCTTCTTCCCCAGACAAGTATGGCCAATACCACACTTGTTTGTACTTAAGGAAGATATAAAAACATCTTGGGAACAGTTCCTGCCCTGTCTGGAAATGACTAAGTGGGGCAGCACTAGGTGGTGCAATGCTTTTACTCAAGCAGTGGGAGATGCAGGATAGTGGCAAGTATAGAAGCAGTGTGTTTAATCAATCAGTCAACAAGCATTTATTAAGTGATTGCTCTACTCAGGAAGACCTGAGTTCAAATATCACCTCAAACACTTACTGGCTGTGTGACCCTGGGTCAGTCACTTAACCCTGTTTGCTTCAGTTTCCTTATCTGTAAAATGAGCTGGAGAAGGAAATGGCAAACCACTCCAATATCTTTGCCAAGAAAACCCCAAATGGAGTCACAAAGGGCCGGACATGATTGAAATGACTGAACAACAACTGGAAATACTATAGGGGATGGAGTCTGATGTAGTGTAGCTGTTCTCAAAATGTAGTCTGAGGAGCCCTGGGAGTCCCTGACACCCTTTCAGGTGATCCAAACTATTTTTTATAAAAATAGTAAGACATTTTAATATCTAGTGTGGTAGATATTGGTAGATATACCCATGTGAACAAAAGCTCTTTTTTTGGAGTGTCTTCAATAATTTTTGAGAGTGTAAAGGGATACTGAGACTAAAAAGTTTGAAAACCAACCACAGGTAATAGTGTTCTGGTCTTAGAGTCAGAAAGATCTGCATTCATATTCCACCTCAGAAATCCTGAATAAACTCTTAATCAACCAGCATTTATTAAGCCCCTAGTATGTGTCAGGCCCTGTGCTCGGTGTTGGGTGATACCAGACAAAACTAAAACAATCCTTAAGCCAGGAAATTTTTGCCTTTTTTGTGTCATGACTCTCTTTGGCAATCTGGTGAAACCTATGGACCTCTTCTCAAATCTTGTTTTTAAATACATAAACTAACTACATAATAATGATAATAATAATTAGGATTACATAATAATAATAATGACGATGATGATGATGATGATGATGATTAGGACTACAAAAGAAACCAAAGGTTAGTGAAAATAAAGTTTTTTTCTCCATCCAAGTTCCTCAACTCCTTGAAATGTATACAGTGATTCCAGGTTACAACCTCCTGCTTTCTGCTCTCAGCCTCGGTTTTCTTCATCTGTACAGTGGGTGTATTACATGTAGCATCTTGGGAGGGTTGTTGTGAGGATTGAATGAGGTGATACTGTAAAATATTTTGCAAACCTTAAAGTGCTGTGTAAATGTTATTTGTTATCATTTAAAAATCACCTGTGTGTTATAGACATTGCCTCAGAATCAGGCCCACATCCTCACAGTGATGCTTCAGCTCCCCCGGTCCACAAACCTTAGTCCACAAACCTTTATTAAGCTCTTATTGTGTGCAAATCACCAGACCAGATGCTAGGAGAAATGTGAAGATGAGCACATATTCCCTGCTATTATTGCACTTCAGATCCAGGAGGGGAAATACAACATATACACAAATACATATAACCCAGAATATCTCCTAATAACTAAGCCAGGAAGGAGAAAACAAAGCATTTGTTGGGAAAAAGTGCTGGGGGAAAGAATTAATTTCCAACTGGGGACAAAATCTGGAAGGAAAAAGGACATCAACAGGGTCAGGAGGAGATGATACACGAGTGCTCTACCTGAATTTCATCCCTTCTGTCTATACTGATAGAAATCTATCCCGCCCCTTAAACTGTGAGTGACTCCCTTCCTTTACTGACCTCCTGGCTCTTCCTATCCTCTGATAATGAATGGACTTTTGACTCTCCCAGCCCTGACGTCTCTAGCCATTGCTTTTCATAGAGCTTGGAATAACAGATCTGTTGGACACAAGGTCAAATTTTATTATTTAGGTAGAACACAATATGGTCCCTGGTATATATCAGAAAATATTCTTAAGGAGTGAAAGATAATTCATTCTCACTGACTCCATTTCAACCTTCTCTAGAGTCACTCTATCCTTAGGTAATTTTATCATCCTAGTTTATCATTTGTTTTCTTCAGCTGGAGGCCATCCGGACAAATCACTGCTTTCCTCCATAGACTGTTGTCAAAGTAATATCCGCCTGTGAATAGTGAGGCCTGATCACCTGGCCAGGATTGAGGCCTATTAAACATTAACTATGACTTCCTCTAATTGAAATTAAAACCTGTGCTTGGCATTGGAGGCAAAGAAGATGTGATTGTACATAAAATATGTATAGCTCTTAACTCCTCCAGGGTTGTTTGGAATGACTCTGAATAAGTTAAAAAGCATAAATAATTTCTCTCCTCACTAGCCAAGGCTTCTTGTATTTTAATGTGGGTAGAATATGTTGTTTTAATAAAGGGAAGTCTTCAAGTCATTGATTTAAGGATGAGAAGAAAGCAGAGCCATTGGTTTTCTTGACTTCTTCCATTCAGCTCATCTCAGTCTCGACCAGGATTGGACTGAGCGGAACAGATTTTTTACTGACAATTTTTGGGGCTCTACCAGTGGTCCTAAGGTTGAGAGTGCTTTTTGCTCATTACTGATATGCAGTCTATAAACAGGAGCGTTGAGGAATTGGTTTGGAGTAGAGGCAAAAAATGGCCAATACTTCCTGCCTCCTCCTTTTTAATAAAATGTGCTCCTTCTTCCATTGGCTTCTTATCCCATCCACTACAAAAATAGCTTTCTTCTTGAACATGTCCCCCTCTTCTTCATACAAGTTAATAGGTGGTAAGCAATTTTCAGTTGTGATTTTTAATGGCCAAAGGCATTAATAATAATCTCAAGTCTTAGTGGAGAAAATGTGTGTACCGATTCAGGAGCAGGAGACAGTTTTCTTGTTCTATGTCAATCATGTTTGTCTCCTGATCTTCTTTCCTTCCCTGTGCATTAGACATACTTGTTCATTCCTGACCTTGGAATTTTGCCGATGCCTTTTCCTGCCCAGATTGCTCTCTCCCTCATTTCTACCTATGGAATTCTATTATTCCCTCAAGGTCCCACTTAACTCTTGTTTCATTCACAAAACATTCAGGAGTAACTCATTCTTCCTCGATCTCTTCCTTCTTTGAAGTCCTGGGTGAGAGGCATGGGATAGTTACAGAATCCCAGTTTTAAAGTAGGAATCTAACTGAATCCAGCCTGCATTTACTAAGTGCTTACTGTGAGAAACACTAGGCTAGATACTAGCAATGCTAAGATAACACACACACACACACACACACACACACCAGTCACTGTCCTCACGGAACTTACATTCTTCTGGGGAGGACAACTAGTACAACCCATATAGGAGGCTAGGAAAAAGAAATAGGACAGAATGCCTGAGCTCTCCTATCTCTTGTATACAACATCTGACAGTGTGTTTTTATATATGCCAGTGACTTAAAGACTCATCGAAAGTCAGGGCTCAAATGGACCTTATGACACAGAATGTTAGAGTTGGAAGTAAGTTTAGTTTATAGAATGCTAGAAGATGAAGGTATGAAAAAGATGAAAGAACATGTACTGGGGGCAAAGTACCCTGCTATAGTTTGTTAGGGTGGCTAGGTGGCACAGTGGATAGAGCGCTGGGCCTGGAGTCAGGGAGGCCTGAGTTCAAATCAAACCTCAGACACTTACCAGCTGTGTGACCCTGGGCAAGTCACTTAACCCATTTGCCTCAGTTTCCTCATCTGTCAAATGAGCTGGAGAATGAAGTGGCAAACCAGTCCAGGATCTTTGCCAAGAAAACCCCAAATGGGGTCACAAAGAGTCAGATACAGCTGAACAACAACATATTAGTGTGTCCCATACAATTGGACACTTGATTCTATTCTTTATTGGGTTGTTCTCTTATTTCTTGTATGCCCTTCTTGCTTTCATGAATTGGAAGATTCTTAAGAGCAGGTTACGAACTTTGCATTTTTTTTGTACCCTCACAGAACCTAGCAGCATGCTAAATTGCATCCTATTAGTACCATTCATGCACTCTGCATTCTACCAACTGTCCTATTAGTCTATTTCCCAAACTTAACATTCTACTTCCTATCCTCATATGGCTCAGTGGATAGAATGATGGACCTGGATTCAGGAAGACCTGAGTTCAAATCCAGCTTCGGACGCTTACTGGCTGTGTGACTCCGGACAAGTCACTGTCAGTTCTCTTCTCTGTAAAAATGAGTATAATAATATTGCCCACCTCCCAAGGCTGTTTTGAAGATAAAGTGATCTAGTACTTGTAAATGCTTTGTAAAGCACAATATATATTAGGCTTTGTAATACATAATCTATTATATATGCATATGTAATATGCAGTATGTAATATATAATATATGTGATACATATTATGCTTAAAGTCATATATGTTCTGATGCTCATGCTGTTTTCACACAGGCAGTAAGTCTCCCATGCCTGGAACATACAGGGTTCAGCTTGGGTACTGTCTCTTCTGATGAGCCTCTTGTGAATCCCCTAGTTGGTAGGACTCTTTCCCTCCTCAAATTATTTTATTTCCTTATTTTTATACATATCATGTCAACTTCCTCCCCCACCCATCCCCCCAGAATTTTTCAAGGCAGGAAGCTTCCCCTCCCTTTTTGTGTTTATAGTGACGAGCATAGTGCCCATGTGATAAACATCAGAGATTAGTGCCTTGCTCATAGTAGGCTCTAATTTATAAAGCCTTTGTTGTTGCTAACCCAATTGATAAATATTCATTGACTTGATTACACTTCAGGATTGGCTTATTGGCCTGTGGACACTCTGCACTTCTCACTTGAGGCCATGGTTTTTTAAGTACCAGCCTCAAGCGCTGTCCTGACCTTCTTTCTGGATTTTTTCCAGTTTCCATTTAGCAGGCCCCAGACACTTAGTATTTAGAGTTCAATAGCATCCATAGAGAAGAGAGTTTATAAGAAAACTGAGAAAGGAGCCAAATGCAATTCTACCAGTATGTGGAAAGCATTCAACTCATTGAATGGAAGTTGGAACTTGAACCATAACAGCTCTGTCTTTGACTGCCTCTGGAGATACTGCGAGGAGCTTAGAAACCAGGGGGAAATAAATCAGATTGCTCATCTGGTTAGTTGCCTATAAAAAGTCTTATTCAAAAGATGATTATATAAAATCATAAAATGTTCAAAAGTAAGTTTTTGATTAATGTTATTGGACCCCTTAAATGGAATTGGCTTTTTCCCCCCTGATTAATCAATAGTTCAGGCTATATCTGTTCAGGAAGATTTGCTATATTTTGAAAATATAAACACGCTAGCCAAAGGAATAAAAATGTATATGTATATATATGTATGTATATGTATATGTGTATATGTATATGTATACATGTGTATGCACATGTATATGTAGATATGCATATGTATATGTGTATATTGAATATAATAACAGTCAAAAAGTGGATTATGTATCTTTCAGTGCCTGATGTTAAGGATGAGTTAAAGGTGATCATTTCAATTTCAACCAACATTTTTTTTTTTTTTTTTTGCTTAGGCAGTTGGGGTTAAGTGACTTGACCAGGGTCACACAGCTATTAAGTGTCAAGTGTTTGGTCTGAGGCCGGATTTGAACTCAGGTCCTCCTGACTTCAGGGCTGACCAACATTTCTTAAATGACTATTGTCTATAAGTGACTGTGCTAGGCACTGTAGATGCAAAGACAAAGTAATTATCCCTTATATATTCTTGAGGGCATGGGTTATGTAAATAAATGAGTAGTCATTTGAGGAGGGAGAGAGCACTAGTAACTGGAGAGGGTGTGTGTGGATTGAATAAGTGAATAAGGAAGTAGAAATGTAACTTAATGAGAAGTTGGGAGGAAGGTTATAAACATGAACAAGTACATAGGGGGAAAAATCCAGGTTGAAGGCAACATAATTTGAAAGCAGCGAGGGATCAATTTGTAGTGTATCTGAAAAAGTAGAAGACAATGAATGAATGTAGATAATATTACCTGCACTACAATATCTGAGAGGGTCATGGTAGAGATCTCTTGGTAAACTTTAAAGCACCATGGAAATGGGAGAGGATATTCCTCTTCTACTCCGTTTCTAGATTTCCTTATGTCTGTAGCCCCCAGACTCCCAGATCAGCATAGGTGGTCAACGACAAAATGAGAAAATCTCATGGCATGGTTCTCATTCTCTGGGTTCTAGTTCTAGCTTTTCCAACAACAAACAACAAATAGCCATTATCACCATTAGTCACCACCACTAATCATTACCACTTTCCATAAGTTAGTCCTGCGACCTCTGACAAATTCCAAAATCTCCATGGATTCAATTTCTTCATCTGTAAAATGAGAGAATTTAATTATATGGCTTTGCAAGCTTTTTTTGATTCTGTCATTTTCCAAGGTATCCCTACTACTAGGGAAGAAAAATTCATCTTGATCTTAATAGGTTTCTGTTACAGTGTTCTTTGTGCTAGCTCTTCAGAATAAGCAGATCATAAAGATAAAAGTGGCTCAGTGGATGGAGCACTAGACCTGGAGTTAGGAAGACCTGAATTCAAATCTGACCTCAGATACTTACTAGCTATGTGACCCTGGGCAAATCATTTAACCTCTGTTTGCCTTAATCCACTGAAGAAGGATATGGCAAACCATTTCAGTATCTTTGCCAAGAAGACACCATGGACAATGTGGTCTATGGTATTAGGAAGAGCTGAATATGACAGAAAACCAATGACAACAAAAGATAAAGGGCTTTCCGTTATCCCTTGCACATTGCTGGAGTTAAGGGTGAGGTGCCCCTTGCAATCTGGAGAATCCGCACAAAATTTTTTGGCCCTCCCTATGTACCAGAGAAGAAATCTGAATTATTACGGTATTAAAAGGTAAAATATGTTCATATATAACACTATATACATATTTTATTGATTTATTATTATCTTTAATAATATTTATGATGAAGATGATGCAGCAACACTTTTTCTGTGTTGTTGCTGGCCTTCACATGTTGTCTACAGATTCTGTAAAACTCCCCCAAAATTCCCAATTAACTTCTTATGATGACTCATAATCTATTGAAACCATGATGGGGAAAGTCATGACATGGAAGGAACTATTGTATATGCAGAATTCAGCATTAATATTCAGGTTATATAATTTTGAGATTCTAGAATTGGAAAGGAGTGTCTTAGTGAAAAAAAAAAACAATAGTTCACTCTATTGGGATAAAGGCCAGACAGAGAAGCTTTTTTTTATCATTATAAGCCACAGTAGGGAGTAATCATTTAACCTGACAGGGAAGTGACTGACCATGTCATTTAATTTAATTTAATTTAATTTTATCTTATTTTATTTTTTTCAGCCAAAGACGAGGTTTATTAGAACATTATCATATTGGGCAGACTCTTAAGGAGTCTGAACATGGGTAAGCGGAGACAAGGTGGACCTTGTATACAGAAAGACTGTGGGAGGGACCTAGGAGTGGCCAGTAAGCTGGGGTGAACAGAACTCCTGGCACCTGGATCTCATGGCCAAGGGAGAACGGAGCCCTAGCTAGCAACAGAATTGGGAGATTGGGTGTAGCCACAATGAAAGGCCAGTTGATGGTATTATGGCCTCAGGTGAATGCTGGAGATTCGGCCATGTGGGAAAGTCCAGGGTTTTTACTTTCTGGGGCCCAGATCCCAACCCCATCATTCCTCCCTCAAACAAATGGGACCCAAATTCTTTTGGAGAAAGGGGAGAAGGTCTCGGCTTCTGAAGCTGCTTCTTGCTGGCAAGGGGCGTACAGCTGTCCCTGCCTTGAGGGGGTCCCAAAGAGGAGGTTGACTGGAACTGAGCACAGGCTGCATCCAGGGAGCCATGGGGGGACATTGGCTGGTATTTGCTGTTGTTCCCACCAACTGTAGGTGAATGGCCCATACTCTGGAAGACATAAATCTGACAGAAAAAACTGCAGGGCCCAGATATAAAGCAGAGACTAGATTTAGGGCCCAACTTTGAGAGGATAAAACATCCTTAGTTCTGTTTGGATTCAGATAACTCAGTTTTCCAACCATGCAGTGTCAAATCCACCTCATAGCCAGACTCAGGAATAGCCAGATGGGTAACATTCCCTTTCAAAGGAACATGAGGAAACTGAGCCAGGAGGATCCCATCTTAGACTGAGGCTAAAATTGTCCTCTCAGCTTTTCCCAATGCTGACTTCCCACCAGGATCACCTTCTCTGAGTGGCTTGTGGCATTTCTCTCAGATGGTGGATTATTAATTATCGATGGATTATGACCCATCAGACAACTCAAAAAAAAATCCTATGAACACTAATCACAGCTTAGGAAAAACTTTTCCGGAATTTATATCACAATCTTAAATTTGTCCTGGTGTAAAAAAGCCAATCATCAGAGATTTCTATACACTTGCAAATTCTCAGCAAGCCATACATAACCCAAACAAACTTTTTGGCTAGTTTACACATTAGAACAATAGCTAGATTATTTTAGTGGTAACCAAATTATGAAAAGTTGCTTGACATAACTGATACAGAAAGTTCACCAATTTGAAACATGAAACAAACCCATTACCAATCAGGTGACTTCAATTTTGTTAAATGCGCTTCCAAATTACTTTACACAGAGAATCAACATCTCATCATTAACAGTTAAAAGTACAAATTTAAAAGAGAGTGTTTACCCAAGTTTGGAGGCTAGCTTCATTACCTTGAGCAGGATGTGCTGAACCTGGGTGATGCTTCCAGGTAAAGGTTGCCCCAGAACCCAAGGCCATTGCCAGTGGGGCCCATGCTGTAGCTGCTGCCCCTCCCCCCTCCTTCCTTTTCCCCAGGTGGGGGAGGGCAAAATCAAAAGTGAAGGGTAAGGGGTGAAATTCTCTTCTGCTATGAGAGGGTTAACAGATACTCTCTTGACTCAAGGGAAGGGGGTGGGAGAAAGGAGTGACCAGGGTTATAAGGAGGAGTTTCAAAAGTCCTTAATGATCAATCACAAAACCTCCAGAATCTGCCAAGATATTTTCAGCTGTTCTAACTTTCTCCTGTAACCTCCATGAAGGAGAATTCAGGGGTGTAGAGAGAAGGGAGTAAGTAAGCCTCAGGGAACCAAAACGCAACTACAGTTTTTCCCAATTCCCTAGTGCTGAGGGAATTAACAGATACATTCCCTGATAGGGCATCCATCCTTGTCCTCTATGCTGCGGAAGGTGTACCCAGGTCCATGGTCTTGAATCGACCCAGGACTGAGAGCCTGAGAGCGTCAGGCCGGGTGCGAGATAGCCTCGTCACTGTCTGCCAGAAAAGCACCTCCAAGCCTTGGTGCTTGGAGAGTGACCCCAACTGCAGAGCAAGAAAGGGAGGGAGGGAGGGGAGGCTTACATACTTTCCAGTCTTGACTGGAGAAGAAGTTGGTGTTAGGCAGTTTTCCCCATATGGGCCACCAAAATGATGCAGTTTAGGGGTTCAAGGGTCCCAGGACCCCAAAATCATAACACATGGGTACTGCACAAAAGAATTCAACCTAGGCCTTCTTGCAGCCAAAAACAAGGTTTATTGAAGATTCGCCATATTAGCCAGACTCTTAAGGAGTCTGAACATGGGTAAACAGTGACTAGATTTTAAGAATCTAAGCCTGACCATGTCATTTTAAAGCAGAATGAAGAGTATAAAGAGTATCAAGACAGAGTGACAGACAGTTAGCCTGTATCAGTCTCTAGGTACCCTTGGGATGGGAATTGGGTTGTGGGCAGTTGTATTTAGGGCAAGGAAACAGAGACTTGCTGATCCTCTAATCTATCATTGGCCTTGAGGTTTAGGAGGTGATGAGTCATATGACCACCCTTGCTAAAGAATTGGGGTAGAGGGAAAAATCTAAACACCAGAGAGGACAGTGACTGCTCCATTTACACTGGGGGGTGGTTTCAAGATGGAGTCATTTATGTCAAAAGTGGGAAAATGAAGAGCCTTTTTCCTTGGCCTTCACAGAGGTTATTTAATCCAATATTCTTTTCAGTGGATAAAATCCCTTTTTACATCATCAAGTGGTCACTGAGATTCTGTTCTTGGGTGTTCACTACTAATGCCTACTAAGTTATCTGCTTAGAGAACTACCTAAACTGTAGCATTCAAAAACCAATTGGCCTGGGGAGTATATTACCAGCACAGTGTCCTTAAGCACTCTTTTTTGCCTTAGATTGTGTTGAGAGATTTGTTTGACAGCTCTTTTTTTTTCTTCTTGGTTTAATTTTCTAAGCATGAGCTTGTTTGCCATCAAACTGAGAGAGAGATGGAAAATCTGTCTGTGACTCAATCATTTCCCTGAAGCAAATGACAGGTGAGACTTCCTTTTTCAAAGCCAGACTTCAGCTATTTTCCCTGGAACTGAAGGGTAGGGGGTAGGCGTGGTATTGTTGGTTTCTTGATCTCACTGAGTGTCTCTCTTTTTTAAAGGATTTTTAAAAAATGTAACTATTCAGCTCAAAGGTTGAAGAGGGGCCTTTTAGGACATATGCCTATAGCAGCAATGGAGAAAAGAGCTGTTTCAATAGTGCCATGTGTTGGATCTGGTATTGAAATGCCTTTGATCTAGTCAGTGGATTTTAACAGCGGAATCATGTAAATATGACTATGTAAGATCCATATGGGGTCTTGTTTAAATTAATTTAATAAAATTAATAAATTAATAATAATAATAAATTAAAAATTAATAAAAGGAATTTTTTGTTAAAAATAAGGGATTTTGTTAAAAATAAGGAGGCACAGAGGGGGAAATTCAGGTGATGTAAAAATGTATCAGTAAAAATAAACATAAGCAAAAGATGGGTTAACCTTAGAAAATTCTAAGTTAACTCTAAGATTTCTTTCAGCTCTAATTCTGATTTATAATGTGATGATTAACTTCAACCAATCAGTAACCGCTTTATTAAGCATTGTATATATGACAGGCGCTGCGATAGGCTCTAGGAATATAAAGACAAATGTAAAACAGCTCCTGTCCTCAAAGAGTGTTTATCCTAACAAGGAAAAGGAGCTGCACATGTATAGGTATACCCAAAACACATTCAGAACACACACAAGACACTTGGAGAGGAAAGCACTATGAGTTTGGAGGAATTGGGGCTAAGATCTCTTGTAGATGGTGATGCTTGGGCTGAGACTTGAAGGAAACCATGGATTTCACAAAGTGGAAGTGAGGAGGGAGTGTTTTCCAGATGTGTGGGACAGCCAGGGTAAAGGAACAGAGATGGGAGATGGAATTTTGTGGGTCAGGAACAGCAAGAGTGTCAATTTGGTTAGATTATAAAAAGCATGGAAGAGCATAGTATGTAATAAGGCTGGAAAGAAGTTGGGGCCAAGTTGTGAAGAGCTTTAAATACCAAACAGGAGCTGATGAATTATCCTACAAGCAATAGCCACATAGAGAGCTGGGGAGACATGGTCATACCCGTGCTTTTGGAAAATCACTTTGGCAGCAGTGTGGAGGATGGATTGGAATAGGAAGACCCTTGAGTAAGGGAGACCAATTAGAAGGCTATTTTAATATCCAGGCGAGAGGTGATGAAGGCTTGAATTAAGACGGTGATTGATCATATGCGTGGAGAAAATGGGACATATATAAGAAATACTATAGAGATAAATTACAAAGTTTGGCAATTGATTGGCTATGTGGGGAGAGTGAGAATGACATTGAGTTGCTGAACTTCGGTGATTAGAAGGATGGTGGTACTTGCGATTGAAAGAGGGAAGTTTGGGAAAAGGAATGGATATGGTGGCGGTGGTGGATGGGGAAAGATAATGAGTTCTGTTTTGGACATGTTGAGTTTGATATGCATATTGAATGTCCAGTTTAAAGCGTCCAACAGAGAATTGATGAGGCAGGAAAGGAAGTCAAGAGAGAAATTAGGACTGGATATAGAGCAAATCATCTCCATTGAGATAATTAATCCACGGGACTTCTCTACGCCCCCCTCAAGGAAAGTTCGGAAATGTACATATAAACCCTTGGGTCAGAGCTTGTCTCATGCCACAAAAAGCCCAGGTATATTTATGGGGACTTTCTTCATTTTCTTAGTTTTTGACCAACACCCTGGAAATCTAGGGTAATGTCTACATGTTAGTTCCCCAAATACTAAGGCTCACTTCCTACTTGTAAGGAAATATTAAGGGGAAAAACCCCCAATCCTTGAAAGAGCAAGCATTAGTCTCATGTCAGCCACATTAATGTGTAAATCCTCAGAGACACAGCTGCCAGTATGAGGGTTTCCTCAGGTGAAAGCCACAAGTCCTGCCTTGACTGCTGCTCTTTGCCAAGCCAAGGTATGTGGGGAATGTATTAAAATTCACTCTCTCCAAATTCCAGCCACTCCTTGGGGCATGCCCAGATCCACAAATTCAAAAAATTTCTCAGGGAAGGCCCGAGATGGATGTCTCCTCTTTCTGTTCTGTCTCTCCCTTTTTAGATGAGCATGTTCTCATATCCCTCAAGCCCTTTCTCTTTTGATTCTTCCCAGTTGCTATTGCCTTCCCCTATAGATCCTTATTCCCTACTTTTTTTCACTTCTCAGTTAAGCACATTTTGTATATTTTTTACATTTACATTTATATATATTTTTATATTTATATATTTATATATACAGTTATATACATTTTACATTTACACTTATGTACATTTTAAAATTTATATAGACTTATATATATGTAATTTATATACATTTTAAAAATTTATATGTACTTATATAACTTTATAAATTATATACATTTTCTTGGTCCAGATTTACAATCCCATTAGTATAGGGAACTTCCCCATGTGGAAACTCATTCTATTGATGCAGATCAATAGTTCTTCAGTAATTTACAGGGTTAAAGTGTTGCCTGAGGCACAACCAATTTGGACATGGTTATTCAGCTAGTAAGTGTCTGAGGCAGGATTTGAATTGAGTTTTCCTGAACTCCAAGGCCAGGGCAGTACTGCCTCTTAGCTATGCAAACCTTGAAGCAAACTCTTTTTCTTTCCCTGGGGTGCTAAAATGGGCAGAATTTCCTGATGGTAAGGGACTGACACTATTTGCTAAGGGAGAGTTCAAGATATTATAGATAAGAATTTCATCTTAAAAATGACATAGAATTTTAAAATTTCAATAAAAATCTGTATAGAATGCTAGCTCTTGGAGGGTTGGTACTATTTCACTTTTATTTTTATATCTCCAATGCTTAGCACTTTACCTTGCAAAGGGTATGGGGTCTACACCTATGATTTCATTGGTATAGAGAAGTGGTGTCAAATTCAAATAGAAACAGGGGCCAGTGATCCATACAGGGGGATTCCTGCTGGCTGCATATTGACTTAGTTTTAAAATATAATATTATCTATGTTTTATTGTATTTTTATCTATTTTGTTAAATATTTTTCAACTATACTTTAATCTTGTTCAAGTCCATTGGGCAGTGTAGTGGGCAGCATGTAGCTTGTGCCCTGTGCTTGACACTTCTGGTATATAGAGAACTCCTTGGATGAGGAAACTCTACCAATTCACATAGGCACCTTCTTTGCAACTTAGAGTCATTGAGATGTGGCCAGATTATTGAGCAGTTAACTTACTTGCCTGGGGTCACATAGCCAATATGTGTTAGGCATGATTTGAACCCAGGTATTCACTTAATAAATATTAATTGAATTAAATTAGTTTAATAAGAATCTCTCTGTTCCATAGTCACAGACTATAACTGGAGTCCCTGCCAGCTGTCTTGGCTTGGCCAGAAATTGCTTATTGTGAAGCCATACACGTACATATGATATAAAAACAATTGAAAACACATGCCATATTGCTGGGGGATAGTAATGTTATCTTGATATATTGTGTTCCATACTTCTATCACTGCCATATCAGTGAGAAGTACTCTTGGCCTCTTTGGGAAAGGCATGGGAACACTACAAAAATGGTGTTCTCTTGGGCCTTGGAAGTCACCACAATAGCTATACAATGACTGGATGATGATGGACCAGTGTGACACCCTGTGGTCAGCTTATGCTGTTGTATCATCCCCTGAAACTCTTCTCAAGTACTTTGCCTGTTCTAAAATATTCTTATCCTGGAAGCCAGCCCAAGGCAGAATAGGATGCTTGTAATAGCTACATTTCGTACTCCACACTCCCAACTTCAGTCTACATCTAAGTAGTTTCCTATAGTCGTCCTTTGGCAAATTCCTACAAGGCTATGGAAATCTTTCATTCCTTTTTCTGTTCCTTCTATTTTTTATTGATCTGCAGGTCTGGAAGCTCATCTTACTCTCCAGATACCATTAGCTGGGGGAAATTTTTCTATTTCTCCAAGTTCAGCAGGGGAACTGTCAAATGCATCCTTTGCTATGACCTTTCATTTTTGGGTTCCATCCTCCCATTTCATCCTTGCTCTAAATTCCTCTGGTAAGAACTCTTTATATCTAACCACTATGCTGTGAAGTGCTCAGAAAACCCTTTCATTATACATTAAGAAAGTTGATTGATATATCAAGAAACAGTACAAAAATATTTATAGCTGCTTTTTTGTGGTGGCAAAAATTTGGAAATTGAGGAATGCCTATCAATTGAGATATGACTGAACAAGGTGTGGTATATGAATGGAATGGAATACTATTGTACAATAAGAAGTGATGAGCAAGCAGATTTCAGAAAATCCTAGAAATACTTGTATGAACTGATGCAAAATGAAATGAACATAACCAGGAAAACACCGTACACAGTAATAGCAACATTGTGTGATGATAACTATGAATGACTTAGCTCTTCACAGCAATACAATAATCTAAGACATTTATGAAGTATTCATGATGGAAAATACTATCCACATCCAGAGGAAGAACTGACGGATTCTGAATGCAGATTGAAGCATACTATTTTTACTTTCTTTATTTTTTATATGTTTTTTTCCCTTTAGTCTGTTTTTTCTTTCACAACTGTGACTAACATGGAAATATGTTTTAAATGATTTCACATATATAACCTATACCAAATTGCTTATCATTTTAGGAAGAGGGGAGGAAAGGGAGGAAGGGGGAAAAATTTGGAACTCAAAATTTTGTAAAAATGAATGCTAAAAATTTGTTTTTACATATAATTGGAAAAAAATATCATTAAAAAAAGAGAAACAGTTCAGCATTTCCAAGAACCTTCAGCAGCTCAATGGTTCTGCCATTTTAACATTGACACTTCCCTCCTTTTCATCTGTGCTAACCAAAAATTGGGGCAGCTAGGTGAGTCAGTGGATAGAACATTGAACCTAGAATCAAGAGACCTGAATTAAAATTTGGCCTCAGACACTTTGTTGTATGACCCTGGGCAAGTTACTTAACCCCGTTTGCCTCCATTTCTTTATCTGTAAAATGAACTGGAGAAGGAAATGACAAGCCATTATAGTATCTTTGCTAAGAAAACTCCAAATGGGGTCATGAAGAGTTGGACGTGACCAAAATGACTGAACAACAACTACAACCCAAATCACTCACAGAACCACCAAATTTGAGAGCTGGAAGGGCCCTCAGTTATGCTCTAGATGAACCCACATGCCAAAAGAATCCCCATGGACAAGTGAGCGTTCGGCCTCTGCTTGAAGACCTTCAGGGAGGAGGAACCCGCCACCTCTGCAGGCAGCCCTTTTTCTTGGGGACAGCTCTGATGGGAAACTTTTCCCCATGTCACTCCATGCTGTTGGTTCTGCCTCATGGGGCAATTCTTTAAAGTTCTGCCTAAGCAAAGGTGTGCTGAAGCCAGCTCAAACTAGCTCCCACAACTGTCAGTGCGAGCATTTCTGAGATGCAAGATTGTCTAAACTTAAGAAAGTGGTGGAGGAGAATGTTGACAATGCAGATTATACTCAAAAGGGTGCCATGCATGCATTTTTTTCCCCTGAAAAGTCAGTTATTAAACATTTGTCCATGTACACCTGAGCTCAAGTTTTTCCTCTCCCAGAAGCCTCTCCTGAAAAAGCATGGGATTGGGATTTAGAAGACCTTGAGGAGAATCCTGGCTCTGTCAGCAACTAGAAAGGTGATTTGGGGCAATTCAATTAAACTCAACACACTTTTACTGAGGATCTACTAAGTGCTAGGGACTAAGACAAAAATAAAACCAAAATAATCCCTACCTGCTAGGACCTTACTTAGACATCCTGTAAGGGAAATAATATATACTAAGGCAAGTGCATATGCATAGAGTGCCAAGCCTGAAGTCAAGAAGACTTGAATTCCAATCCAGACTCATACTTAATAATTGTGCAACCCTGGGCAAGCCACTTAATGGCTGTTTGCCTCAGTTTCCTCAGCTGTAAAATGGGGCTAATAATAGCACCTGTATCTCAGGGTTATTGTGCAGCTCAAGTGAGATAATTGTAAAGCGACTGGAATATAGTGAGTACAATATCCATCATCCTCTGCTGCCTCATCTGTAGATGTGAACTGTCCTAGAGGTAAATAGAAATGGGGCCAAATGAGTCAGAGATATGATTTGTGAGGTAGCCTTCCATGATTGAAAGTGGCCTACATAAGTTGTACCCCGAGCTTGGGGGTGGTGCTCCACAGGTTAACCTAACTTTGGCAGATAAGTCTGATGTAGATATGCTGTATTGTTTCCTGTCCTTTCTTGTACCTTGACTCTCTCCCTCTCCTCCTGCTCCTTTTCTCTGATCTGCAGTTAGGCTTAGCTCTGCTCTTTGTTATAAACAAAAACTCCCTTGATCCTGCCATTCTTTTAGGCTACCGTTCAAAACGTCACCTGCTCTATGCCATCAAAAAGTCTGTGCCAAAGGGGCAGCTAGGTGGCACAATGGATAGAGCACCAGCTCCTGACCAGAGTCAGGAGGACCTGAGTTCAAATCTGACCTCAGACACTTACTAGCTGTGTGACCCTGGACAAGTCACTTAACCCCAATTGCCTAAGAAAAATTGACAAGACTTTAAAAAAAAAAAAGTTTGTGCTGCCTCTGCTTCCTCTCTAACCATTCACTCTGTATCATCCTTTGCAATCTGGCTTCAGTACTCAGCTTTATACCAAAATGGTGCTCTCCAAGGTCCCTAGTGATTACTTTTCACTGAATACAAGTGATCCTTTTTCTTTCTTCATTCCTGTTGATCTTTCTGTGGTTTCATACACTAATGATCACTCCCTTCCTTCTTTGTACTCTTTCTTTCCTGATTTCTGGAGTGTCTTTTTTTTTTTTTAACCCTCTAATCCCTCTTTCTTGACTTTATTTGCTGACTCCTCCTCCCACCTCTTCTTAAACATGGACATACACCAAGGTTCTTTCCTTAAGCCCTCTTTTCTACTCTTCATACACCCTCTTTATGGATTATCTTATTGGATAATCTTATAATCCGTTCCTGTAGTTTCGGTTATGACCTCCATGAAGATGTCCTCCAAATCTATATCTGTACTAACCTCTTTCCAGAATTCTAGTCCCATATTTCTAAATGCTTGTTTATCTAACCTCTACCTGGGCATCCCCAGGGTGGGTAGGTGGATAGAATGCCTGCCCTGGAGTCAGGAAGACTCGACTTCATGAGTTCAAATCTGCCCTCAGACACTTCCTGGCTATGTGACCCTGGGCAAGTCACTTAACCCTGCTTGCCTCATCTGTAAAATAGTTTGAAAAGGGAAAATGGCAAACCATTCCAGTATCTTTACCAAGAAAACCCCTAATGGGGTCAGGAAGAACTGGAAATGACTGAACAATAAGCATAACACTGGGGTGTCCCATCAGCAATTAAAATTCAATATATTGAAAAGTGAACTCATCTTTCCTCATAAACTTACCTGTCTCCTGATATTTCTGTTAATGTTATCATTTTCCTTTCAGATGCTCAGGCTTGCATAAAAATAATTCCATCTCCCTCAGATCTACACATTTAAGTAGTTGCAAAATCCCCTCATTTCTACCTCTGCAATATTTCTAGTATAGGGGTTATTAAACTTTTTTTATGTCATGGACCCCTTGGGCAGTCTGGTAATGACTATAGATTCTTTCTCAGAATGTGTTTAAATGCAATATATATATATATATATATATATGTCATTATAAAGGAAACCAATTATAATGAAATATAGTTCTGTATATTTACACATTTACATATGTATATATGTATATATATCTCACAAATTCACAGACCTTTGCTTAAGAACCCTCCTCTAGCATCTAATCTCTTTTTTCTACTTCCACTGCAATTATAACATCCTTCTATGTCCTTCTCTATTAGATTATAAGCTCTCTGAGGGCAAGAACTGTAATTTTTCATCTTTCTATTCCTAGCTTACCAAAATATGATATAGTAGACAATAAATAATAATAGTTATACATATAAATTCATATACATACATGCATAATAGCTAACATATATTATGTTCTATAGAATAATTAGCATATATCTTCTACACAATAGTTAACAAGATGAACTATTATATAATATATAACTAGTAATATATGTAGTTTTACATATTGTATATATGTGTATATATATGTAGACCTTTAAAGTTTTTGTGGCACTTTGAAATATATTAGCTCATTTGATCCTTACAAAAATCCTATGAAGTAGGTGCTGTCATATTCATTTTATAAATGAGGAAACTGAGACTGAGAGATTAAGTCCCTGCCCAGATTCACAAAACTAATAATGTTTAAGGTGAAATTTGAATTCATGTCTTCCTGGCTCTCAAGTACAACACTCTATCCCCAACACCAAGCTTTTGATTATATTATTATTGAATCATCTTGTGCAATTCCTCATTTTACAAATGAGGAAGCTGAGGCCCAGACCTAAAAGATTCTGTTTTTAAGGAATTTGTAGAAAAATGATACTTTGATGTGCATGTTATTCCTTAGGGTTAATAATTTTCAATCATATCCCTCTTCTGATTTTTTTTTCACTAAACGGGGCAAGATGATGAGCCTTGTAAGCTATTGGATGCCTGCAGGTGTGGGTCCTAGACAGGAGGGGGGTGCTGTAGGAGGTACCATTTCTTCTGAGGGCACTAACTCCTTTTCACTTGCATAGTCACAGTGCTAGGTCACCGTGGTACTGATGATAGGAGTGGGGCTGCTTGACAAGTCTGGCTGACTGAAGTTAACTCACTGGCTGCTCATTTCCCATGATTCATGTTTTTCATTTGGAATTGGAGGAACATAGCATTTCAGTGTCTTGTCAGTTCCATGACTAGATAGAAACAGAAGCAGTCATTTTATTCTATAATACAGATGAAATAAATGAGAAGATAAAGTGATTTTTACTGGTGTTGGGCACTTCACTCAGTTCTATTGGAGGTGAAGGGGTAAGAGTAATTATCTCTAATTACAGCCATCTCTGGGATGCTAGTGCCAGGAGAATGGAGTGGAAATTAGCATGATGCTGCATAATCCTATCAGTGGTCTTTCATTTTTGTCAGTCATGCTATATTGTTGTAGTAGCTGGGATACTCCATTGCTCCAAGTTCTTGTTTTCCACATGGCACCCCCAGAAAAGTGACCCTAGGCTAGAATTGCATTGTAGGTCTGCATCCACTCAAAAATCAAAGCTCAGATGATCCCATTAATGTCAGCCAGATGATACAGTTCAGAGCAAAGGCATTTGGTATAGCAAGAAAAATGGCAATAGAACAATATCCCCATCGATCTGGGGCACTTTGTCCCAGAACATTCTATCAGGGGGAAGAATGAGCACATCAAGGGAACACTTGTAGAAGGGCGACAATGTAGGAAATATGGCCAGGACACACACGGAGGGAAAATCCAGGCTGCTGACCCTACAGGGCCACCAATGTTTTCTAGAATGTCAATATGCTATGCCTCCTAGGTCTTTTCCTTGCTATTATTTGTCCTTCATTCTCGAAGAGGACCATGACATTAGGAATGTGATGCCATGACTTGCAAGTGAATTGGATTTAAGTGGGGGGGGGGGGCTGTGCAAAGTCACCAGCCTCACTTTCTCCTCTGGAGCCATCGGGTTCCAGTGGTAAGATATAGATCAGAATGACTGGAGAAGGCTCTGCCTTTTTCTTGCTGGTGTAACAGGGACTGGCCCAAGCAGAGCACCTATGCTAATGTCTCCCCACTTTGAAGAGCCTAGGAGCCTGCTTGCAGGGGAGTTGTGGTGACATGCAAACAATGGAGGCAGATAGGTGGTACAACGGATAGAGCCAAGGGGTTAGAATCAGGAAGCCCTGAGTTAAAATCCTGCCTCAGTCATTTCCTAAATGTGTGATCCTAGACAAATCACTTAACTTTTGTCTGTTTCAGTTTCCCTATCTATAAAACGAACATGATAACTTTCAAAGTTGTTGTGAGGATCAAATAATATTTGTACAGCACTTTGCTATATAAGTGCTAGGTATTATTGTTGTTGTTATTGTTATTAAATTGAAGTATTTTGGAGAGAAATCACAGCATGTGAAGTCATTCTGCAACTGGTTCTAGTCAACTAAACATGTAATGAATAAGGAGTCTCTTTGGTAGCAGAGGCATTCAAAAATGACTCTCAGTCAAATAATAAACATTTATTAAGCACCTACTATGTGCCAGGTATGGTGTTAAGCATTGGGGATACAAAGAAAGTCAAAAGACAGTTCCTCCCCTTGAGGAATTCCCAATCTAACAGGGGAAGCCAGAACTCCAGCTATTTCTCCCTTTGCCTGGACTCTGGTGGTATTACTCCTTTGCTGATGATTTCTAGTAAGAAACAATATAGTAAGGGGAGAGGCCTTGGGTTTTCTCCTCTCCAAGGCTATGTGGTCCCATGGAAACTTGCCTTGGTTCTTTGCCTATGTCTGGTACTTGTTCTTTTGATCTAGGTGGAGGAGATTAATCTGGAAGCTTTGAACTTGTGAGTTTCAAAAGGTCAAGAGAATGAGCCTTTTCAAATCTAGGAGTCAGAGCGCATTCTGGATTATTCTACCAGCTAATCACTGATGTTCCAAGGAGCAAGAAGTGACCTTTGGGAGTGACCTTGGGTACTCAGCTCAGCTGAGACAAGGACTCATCTGGCAGCATTGCCTTATTCGGACATGAGTTTGTTGGGACTAATATTATATAGGAATCACTGAATTTGAACCCAATATTCCCAGAGATTGAAGTGGATGAGAAAGAGGGAGAATGTTCCTGCGGTGTTGAGAGGAAGAGAGTAAATTTATCTAAAGAAGCTAATGCGAACATACAGAGAATTTACCAATCAACTTAGGTTTTAAAAAGACATACAGAAGATGGACGCAGGAGGGGGTAGCCAATGCTGAAAACAGAAGTATTCCCATATCCTGTAAAAATAGTGTCAGGAGCACTAAAATTTAGAATATATCCAGGCTGTGGAAGAAAGATAAGGTTGAGGAAAAGATTTATTTTTAACTGCCATGGGGGAAAGAGATGAATCAGAATGTGTAAAGAGTCACTCTTTTATGAATGGAACAGTGATAATTGACAAGAGATGTTTCTGCTTAATCGTCATTTCTGTTCTCTGCCAATGAGAATAATATTGGAATTCAAAAGGACAACAAAAATAGCTTATAAGGATTTATTGTCCAATCTAAGTATGGGGATAGTAAGAGAACCCTTAGGTGCCCTTGATTAGTTCAAGTTACCTGGCCCCTATGCATCACATCTTCAGGTAGTGAAGGACTTCGCACATGTGGCCACTGGACCACGCACTGTCAGTGACCTTTCAAAGACTGTGGAGAATTGGAGAAATAGCAGGGCATCAGATAAAGACAAATATCATGTCCATTTTAAAAAGAAGGAAACAGAATGGAGTCTGCAAACTCTAGTTCAGTGAGTTTAACTTTTATTCTTGGCAAAATTCTAGAATGTTTTTAAAAGGATCATTAATGAACATCTAGAGAAGGAACCAGGAATTGCAAACAACCAGCATGGCTTGATCAAGAGCACATCATGTCATACTAACCTCATTTCCTTTTTTGAGAGGGTCGCTAGACTTAAGACCTGGAGAATGATAGACAAAGTTTACCCAGATTTTAGCAAAGCATCTCATACAATCCCTCGTACTATCCTTGTGGAAAAAGAAGCCGTAGGCACCAGATGATAATATAATTAGATGGACTCTGAGCTAGTTAAAGGTCTGGACCCAAAGAATAATCAGTAACAGTTAGATGCCATCTTGGAAGGGTACCTGGAGTAGCCAAGTGCTGTGTCCCATTTTTATCTATGACTTGGATAAAGGCATAAACGGCATGATCATAAAATTGGCTTTTTTTCCTAAATAAAGTAAACCCTTCCAGAGTCATATTTCAGTTGTAGACTTCACATCATCAAAGATACAATAGTAGGAGTGATAGCTAATACACTGAATGACAGTCAGGATTCAAAAAGATCTTAGCAGACTAGGGCACAGGACCAAACAGAATGAGCTGAAATGTAATACAAGTAAATGTCAAATGTTACATGGTTTCAAAGCCATTTTCTGCTTCATGAAGTACAAAATAGAGGAGGTATTTAGATAGCAGTTTGAAAAAGATCTGGGAGTTTTAATGGATTGCAAGCTCAGTAGGAAGTATGATATGAAAACAATAAAGTGTAATGAAATCTTAGGCTCCATTAAGAGGTGTTGCACCTAGGAATAAGGAGCGAAGAGCTCTGATTTAGCCTTCCCTGGTCAGCCCACATTGGGCATATTGTGTTTCATTCTGACTGCTGTATTTTTGGAAGGACATTGATAAGTTAGAGTGTGGCCGAAGGAGAGCAATTAGGACCGGGAAAGGATTTGAGTTCATACCATGGAAGGATCAGTTGAAGCAACTGGAAATAGCCCGGAAAAAGTAAGACTTGGGAATTGGGGAGGGTTAGAATGATAACTGTCTTTGGCATGAAAGAATGATCAAATTTATTCAGCTTAGTCCCAGAGAGCAGAAACAGGAGTAGTGAGAAGTGGTAAAAAGACAAATTTAGGCTTGATATAAGGAAGGAACAACTTTCTATCTGTTGGGGCTGTCCACAAATGAAATGGGCTGCCCCAGCACCCGGTGGTTCCCCAGGGCTGGAAGTCTTCAGGAGAAGGCTGGATGAGCAGGTACATGGAAGAAAGGAATCTCTTTTAGATATGGGTTGAACTAGATGGCTACTGAGTGAGGTCCCTTCCAACTCAGAGATTCTGTCGTTCTGTCGTTACCTTAATATTTAGAAGAATCTATTAGCTAAAATTTGTTATTGACATATGTTGGAGAAGGGAGAATGTGGGGCTCCTAGTAGACAATAGTTTGACAGACTCATAGAATGTTAAGGCTGGAAGTAACCTTAAAGATGACTCAACCCAATCCCTTCATTTTAAAGATGAGGAAGTGGAGGCCCCCCAGGGCTGAAGGATCTTGCCTAAGGCAACACAACTTGGTCTAGCTAGAACTAGAATCCAGTCCTCTTGAATTTCTACCAACTCCTCTTTTCACTCTACCCTCTATTTGCTAAACTTTTATATATTCCCAGTTAGTGTATTTTCACATCCTTGCATCACATTTGCTATAGTATTTTGGACTTTTTAATTTTATTTTAGAAAATGTGTTTCTATTTCCCAGAAGCTCATGGGAATCACTCAGATTTCATTCCTGCGTCCAATCCCTCAAGCATGTGAATAATGAGATGATAATTCATCAACCTGCAAAGGCTGTAAAATCCTTCTGCAGCAAAACATTTGGGGACTGGAGACTAACACTTTGAAAATAATTACTCTCCTCAGTTGAACATGATTGAGTGTCTCTGTACACACAGAAAGATGTAAGCTGCCACACTGCCTCTTTCAAGATCTAAAAACTCTACCAGAAATATGCTTGCTCTGACCCTCCTTATGTCATTTTCCAAATGAACAGGAAAATAAATTACTCAAAGTATGTAAATGTTGTGACAGGGAAATTGTGTATATAGTCAATAAGCTTTTATTGCTAAGATCAATGGTATCAAAGTGAAGATAAACATTACAATTTACTATCTAGATAATTGGAGTTCAGAAACCTGGCAGCATATGGGAGAAGGGGAAGGTGCATGGAGAGATGAATGAATGAATAAACATAGCCAGGTTCTGTGGTCTAAGAACCCAATTTAGAGTTTAGTCCTAGCTTAATGTCTCTCTGGGTAAATTTAATCAGGTGATATTTGGAATTAGGCCATTGCTTGGGCTTTCTGTTTTTCCACTTACAAATATCTTTCATTGTTCCTCCTAAATACGATTTGAGGCTTCATTAATTCTATCAAAATCCTTTTTATTTCTTGGAGAAAGATATGTGACTAGAAAATAGTAAAGCCATAAACTCAAAATCTGAACAATATTGGTTCATTCTCATGGCTATCAATAATTTTCTAGGCTAACATCTCCAGGGCATTAACAATGGGGAGGCATAAAGTTGAGCTAGGTTAAATAAGAGAGAAGGATTAAAAAAGGGCTGAAAAAATTGGAACAAGTAAATGTAATGCCTTACCAGTCTCTTTTGTCAGGGCAAAAGAGCATTTTATGGAGCTTGGTTTGGTAAATAACCAGAATATGTTGAAGTGACATATTAAAGAATTTTATCCTCCCAAACCCTGCCCCAAACTAGTGCCTACCCACTCAAAATTACTTCATTTATTTTGTATCTACTCACACACGCTGTCTCCCCTGATAGAATGGAAGCTCCAAGAAAGCAGGTACTCTTTCTTTTCCTTCTTTCCTCTTTCCCTGTCTTTCTTTTTTTTCTCTCTCTCCTTTCTCTTCCTCTTTCTTTCTTTCTTTTTTTCTTTTCTTCCTTCCTTCCTCTTTGTAGTTTCTGTATTTTGCATAGTGCCTAGAGAGTTACAGGTGTTTCATAAATATTTCTTGATTGATTGCTGGCATGAAGACAACCTAGTTCACCTCTGGAGGAACTTTGAAGCTGAGATATGATTCCTTGTGCTTGCCTCCATTAGTTTGGGTGTTAGCGACAGGTAGGGGGCAGCTAAGTTACTTTCCCTGAATTTCTAATAAAGCCCCTTTGGTCCCAACCTGAAGAGCAAACAAGATGAAAAGTATGTGTATTTTTTATTTCTATTAACAAAACAAAAAAAATATACCACAGTCATTTCATATCTCATTGCTTCTAAGAGCATATGTTACAATAAAATAACTCATCAAGCTTCAAAGATTAGCCTTTATCAACACTTTTGTACACATACACAAATATTTTAATATACTGGTATCTCAAAGGTTATCCATATAATTTTAGTATTGTCATAAGTAGGAACTAAAAAGTCTCTTTTGTTCAATTTTGTAAAAATGACATATTTTACACATCTTCTATTTACAACTGAAATATGCTTCAATGTTACAAAACAACCACATTGACCTTTAAAATATGTATACTAGGACTTGGTATTAGACCTATTCTCACAGCAAATTCCCTGCTTGCTGCTGAGAGCTACACATCTATTGGAAATTTATAGCACGTATCCAGCCTGGCTTCATAAACTTTGTTCAGTAACAAAAACACAAAACAAAACCAAACCATAGGAAATGTGCAAATACTGGAGTTGGCAAAATTCTCAAGCTAGCAATGTAAAAAATAATATATTAACACCATGAAGACTTAGAATAAATTAAAACCATATTTCCCTTGCCAGTTTTACTATAGCCCTCAGGATCGGCTCAAAGACGCCAAAGTCCTCTAGAGGTAGAGGTCTGACTAAGGTTGCAGCTGGCATCAGACATCGGTGCTGGGTGAAGCCAAGGTCGTCGGTGGGGGGTTGCTTGTCCTATTAATGACATGAGGATAGGTTCGCTCCACTCCTTGTTTTGATGGGTCCTCCTTGCACATAATCTTTAAGAGAAACATCAAGTCAAGAAATCATGGTTAATACCTCATGTATATTTAAAAATGAGAAATTTACATTGCTGAGGTTTTAAAATATGCTTAACAAAAAAACTGTTTATGACATCTTATAAAAGGCAATTCGGTGGTTTTTGAATCTAAGCACAAAGTCTGATAATAAGAGTACAATTTGAAGAGAGAACTTTGGAAACAGCAAGTCCTTCGATCAAGGATGCACCAGACGTTATTAACATCATTGAGAATACCCGCATTTGATTTTCTGTAATTTTACCTTACCATGAAAGCTTACATTTCATTTATTCCAGTTCTCTGTGGTAAAAAGAGAGACAGCTGAAATTTCAATTTGTTGTGGATGCTTCTGGAAAAATAATAGCCAAACTTTTCCTCTCCTGGGCTTTACCTTCTAAAAGTTTGAAATATAACTGAATGATTTTCTAATGGGCCAGATATGAATTGGATCTAGTAATTATAAGCCAAGTCAATCATTATAAAAATAACCTCAAATATGTTTTCTTACTGAAAAGATATTATGAAGACTATTTTGAATTTCCTTCCAGTGTTGGAAACATCATTTCCCTTCCTGCTCTCTTTATTACAGTTGTCTCATTAGAGATTAGATTCCAGCACTCTTCAACCACCCTGAAATTGCTAAAGTGGGTGGAAGCATGTGAAATGAGTATGGTATGTAGTTTTTGTTTTGATAATGGAAATATAAATGAATATCCTTTGCATTTCATTTACTTTTCAGGTTGGGGCCAAAGAAGCTTTAAGGGAAACCCAGACTGACCATTTGAGAAGCGATGTGACAATGTAGTGGAAAGACCATTGGATCGGAGTCAGAGGGATTTGGGTTCAAGTCTTGATTTTGCCACTGACTGGATATGAGACCAAGGGCAAATCATTTCACATCTCTCAGCCTCAGTTTCCATCTTTGTAACCTGAAAGCCTTGGAGTAGAAGACTTCTAGATCTTATCTAGTTCTAAATGCATAGTTTTATATTCACTCTATCTCCATAGATTATGCATACATTTTTGTTTTATGTCTAATGGCATCTATGGACCTTTGCATCCAGAAGAAGCACATAACTGCAATGATCAAAGGAACCAAGGCCTATGATTTGCCAGAAATTTTGCCTGAAAAAAAAAATGGCAGAAATGCAGGATCCCAAACACCGCATGTGATGAATCAGAATGTGGAAGAATTGAATTGTCCCGTTCTCCAGGCTCAGATTGATGCCAATGACCATGGCTGAATTTACTGATCTGTTATCTTTAGTTTAAAATATACCTAAATGAAAAAATAGGAATATCACTTTTAAGTCACTTATTCCAACCTTCTCATTTTTTAAGATGAAGAAACTGAGCTTCAAATAGGTTAAGTGATGTTTCTGAGGTCACCCAGTGGCAGATAAAGGTCTTGGTTTTCATTTACTAGCTATGACCTTAGGATTCCTGATCTGTTCTCAGGCATAGGAGTAATGGGATATGGCATTAATCTTTGTCCTTAATTGATAACATCTTCCTACAGGAAAATGAAACCCAGATTCAAGAAATAGGATAGTTGACCTTGGAATCTTCTAAAGAAGGATTTTCTTTTGGTTATTTTTGGAAGCACTGGAGGGTTCAGTACTAACAGCAAATGTATTTGTAGAGTGTCTTGGACCCTTAAACTTGAAAGGGACCTTAAAGACCAACTAGGTCAATGTCTACCAAATGTGTCATTTTTCTTTATAGCACCCATTTAACTTTTGTTTGAACACCTTCAGTGATGTGGAGCTCACTACCTAATGACTCAGTTCATTCCATTTCTGGATAGCTCTAATTGTAAAGAAATTTTCCTTATAATAAAAAATTTCCTACTGTCACTTTCATCTATTTATCTTAATTCTGCCATGTTGGGCCAGATATAGTGAGTCTAATCTGCTTTTCAAATATTGGACTTTCAATTTTTTTTTTGACTTTCAATTATTTACAGCCAGCTATAATGAAACCCTAAGTATTCCCTTTTCTACGTTAAACATCCCTGGTTCTTTCAACTCATCACATGACATGGTTTTCAGTCTCCTTACTATGCTAGATGTACTCTAACTTGTCATTGTTGTTCTTAAAATATGGTGTTTGGAACTGAGACTAGTAGTCCAGGTATGGCCTGATAAAGAATAAACACAGTGAACCTCCCTTGATTGAAATACCATAGTTCTATTGAGGCAGCCTTTGATCAAATTATATTTTCCAATAGTCATGTTACAATGTTAACTTTTACTGTAGTTGCCATTCAATTCTGATTCCCAGGTCTTTTGAACATTACCTTCTACCTTTACCATGTTGAATGTATATGATTAAGAACAAAACAAAAGAAAACAAAGTGTAAAAGTTTGCATTGATCCCTGTGAAATGCCATCTTCCTTTATTTGGCCTATTGTTATAACCTTTTGACATCATTTTGGAGCAGATTTTCTCATCTTAGATATCCCATAGCTTTGTGATGAAATTTGATAAAAAAGGCATCTATGTTCTTATTCAAATCACTGTTAAAATTTTGGACGAATGATGGAGTCAGGCAACACTTGGCTGCAGACCCTCCCCCAGAGTAACATCAGCCATTGATATATACTCTTTACATCCAGTGATTTCACCAGTTATGAATGAATCTAACTATATGATTGTCCATCTTGTTTTCTCCTGTCTTGTCCACAAGGATACCATGAAAAATTGCCAAATGCTTTGCTAATATTTAGTTGTACTGTGTCTCCAGAAGTCCCCTGATCTACCAGCTCAGTAACCCTATGAAAAAATGGAATGAGATTAATCTGGAATGGATTATCGGTTTTAGCAGCAATAACAATTATGACATGGAGAAAGGCAAACTGTCCTCTGTGTAAAAGAATGTTAAATACTAATTGAATTATTTGACCCACATCACCAACTGAAGAGGCCGAAGTCTAAAAAAGGTAGAAATGCTCTTGTGGTTGTATGTGACAGTACAGGAATTTGTGACAAGTGGGATTTTTTTTCTCTCCTATACAACTTCAGAGGTTACTGTATGGAGCTGGAATGAGCAAATGAAGCTTATTTATCATTTATACTAATCATCAATGAGCTTTCAGAGGAGGTGAAAGATATGAGGGAAAAGGGAAAATGGCAAGAGACAGGAATGGGAAAGACAACAAAAGACATATAGACATAAGAAAAGCAAAACATACCACTTTTGCTTACAGTATTGAGGGAAATGTTAGACATAGAAGAACAGAAGCTGTATAAACACGGACCATGACAGAGCTGTCAGGAAAGAAAAAAAGAAAAAAGTATTTGTGCTCCAAGTTTTATTTTCAAAGGCTACACAGATGATTGAAAATAGTATCATTGCTTTCTTCACCTTGGCCAACTGTTTGGCTCATTTCTCTTACCCACAAAAGACATGAAGCATATACTAGGCCTTTTAGTTTTCTGTTTTCCTTTCCTAATTTTGTGCTTTATCATATATTTCTAGGAAACATCATCTAAAAATAATACCTATCTTTCACTCGAGTGCTAGTTCATTTCCTTTCCTTTCCTTTCCTTTTTTTATTAGATAATCCAGTTATTACATCAGGAGTCTTAGAGTGATCTGTGTACTTAGCATTTTTGCAGCAGAGTGCCCAATGAAGATCATAACTGCTAAATATTCATCTGTGCAAAATATATGCATATAAATGCATATATGCAAATGCATATATATGTACAGTGCTTAAGTACAAATAATAGAAATAACTAATAAAATAAATACTGGAACACAAATTTGTGGTTCTACAAAATAGCATTTAAATTAGATGGTCTAAACGGATCTGCTTTCTTGGACCCACGGTAACTGTTATTTTCTCCAAACCAATAAATCATCAGTTCTGTCGTGTGAAAAATGGATCACAATAAATGTGTCCCTTCTTCTAAGAGTTTTTCTTAATTCCTCTACAAACATAATCTGGCCTGGAAAAAAAGAGGGCAGGAACTTCTTGAAGCTAAGTGGTCTAAAATGCTAAGTATGGGCAAGTATTCTATATGATCTATAGTCACGTTTCCATTTTTAGTTAGGAGGTACTTAGATTACTTTCTTCAATTCATTGTACAGGACTAGCGTGAAAGTTCTACGCACGCCTCTAAGAACATTGGATGAGGTACCCTTTACAATAGCTGTGCCCCCCTCATCTTTAGCAATCTTCCTCCTACTTGTCCCAGTGTATAGGATATCTGTTTCTTTGTGTCCAGATTTTATCATTATTCTAAGTCTTACTGTATCAAAGAGATAGCAGACCACACCTGTTACCGAATAGTGCAGTCATTCAACTTATCACAAAATGAATGCTCTTAAGATCTGGGAGCATACCTTTCAAGATAATAATACCCTTTACTGAACTTGATATTAGATGTGAATTCCATCAGAGTTGGTGACTTTTACAAGGCAGTCTGCAAGGCCTTTGAATTCTCTTTCAATGGCAGATTTCCCAACATCAGCAGCCAGGGACGTTTTCACAAAATCCAAGCTGAGACAAGTGGCTCCAGCTGCCCCACCAGAGGCAAGATTACTGCAAATTTTCTCCAAAATGGTGTATGCTTGTCCACTCCTCTCTCTAACCCCTGCTCATACTTACTCTTACAGGCAAAGTCAAGGGCCTGGGTGGGGATTATCTGATGACATTTGCTAAGTCATATCTTGGGATATGGTTCTACAAAATAGCATTGAAACTAGATGGTCTAAATGGGAAAGCATTTCCTATTTCTTTGGAATTCAGATGATAAAATCCATTATACCTTTGTAATGTGTATTAGCTGCAATTTATTTACTTGCATTCTGTGTCTGTAGTAGTAGTTTGGCTCTCCTGAGGGGAGCCATCACAGTCTAGGAGACTGCAGTTGTGATGCCACTGGCCAAGAAATTGTTGATGAAGGAGATGATGAAGGAGACTGCCTGCTTCATCATGGTTACAGAGGTGGAGCCAGTGGGAGAGGGCTGAAACCTGGGAATGCATTGCTGTCTACACAGCCCCTTGCTACATACAGCTCAGACCAAAAAGCTAGGTCCAGTTATAATTATCTGTTCTCTAGGGAGCCTACAAAGATTGAGTTGAGAGAAAATTATTGAATATAACTCAACACCATTTAGTACAATGTATTGTACCAGAGATGACATAAGGCACAGTTCTTGTCTTCAAGGAGCCGGCTGTGTGTGTGTGTGTGTGTGTGTGTGTGTGTGTGTGTGTGTGTGTAGATATATTTTTATCAAACATCTTGCATTTACAAGGGACAAAACTGTGAAAGAAGGCACTTCACTCTGCCTAAAGTAAATCTAGCATCTGAGATTATGGGAATATAGAAAACATTTCCTTCAGGCAGAGACTGAGTTTGACCCTGATTCAGCAGAAACTTTCTTGTTGAGTAGCTGGCTTCTGTACGGTCATAATTACGTTAGTAGGAATCTAGGCCTAAATCCTGGTGTTCTTTATTTCATTTTCTAGATCAATGGTGTCAAACTCAAATAGAAATGGGAGCCACTAGGCTGTACATAAGGATTCCTGTGGGTGCCATGTTGACTTAGAAAATGACATAATAAAATTTCTATGTTTTGTTGTATTTCATGTACTTTCTTAAATATTTCACCCTTACATTTTAATCGGGTTCACACTTCACAAGGGAGTGTTGCAGGCCTGTGTTTGATGCCCTGGTTTGAGATCACAGGTTCCCTATGCATCAGGCTTGTGATTTCATCCTTTATCTATCTTAATGTGGAGAAACCAGATATATCAGGATGGGGAGGGTGTTAGCAGATAAGAGAGGTAGGAATATGGTTAGAAGTATGGTTTTTCCTGTTCATAGTGTTATTTTGAGGCAGTGGGTCTTCTGCCTGGGGGAGGAAAGAAACTGAGTATTCATCTAATGGTTAACTTAGGGATAGACTGAATTATTTAGTAGCAAGGTGATCTCTCCTGTGTCTGCTTCTTATACTGAGCTTAAAATTAACCAGGTCAGTCACCCCTCCAGATAAACTTCTGTGAAACTTTTTGGCCTTGGATTTATAAGAAATAATAATAAAAAAAACTCACCTGCTCATTCATGATTGTGGAGAGTTCACTGAGCATGTCCTTGTAATGAGACTTCATTTCTTCCTGATATTCCAGCTGGTCCTCTTTAATGAGGCGCTCATTAACATCAAGGGCATGCCCGCATGCATCTGCAAATTGCCTTTGGTGACAAAAGTACGCAGATTAAATATGGTCTAAAAAATGTGCTGATGGAAGAAAGCGTCCTGCCATCACTGAACATGAGCTGTCTTCTATGAGGGCTTTTTTCTGGCCTTCCCTTATATGCTTACAACATTCCTTAAGTCACATTTTATTGACCTTCTTTTCTCTCCCTCCCTCCTAGGGGAAAAAAAGATTCAAGCATAAAAAAAAATTTACCTGAAAATTTCCTTCAAAAGCTTTACTTGGTTGTCAGGATATTTTTTTGCATTTGTTTCTTCAAGGAAAGCTCTGGCATAAGCCATAGGCCCTGCGTTTACCTATTGGGAAGAATGGTTTTAGGCTATTGGAGGTCAATCAATCAATCAACAAGCATTTATTAAGGTTATTCTTTAATTGTTGCATATCAAACTACTAATAATCCTTCATGGCCCAGCTCATGTCCCACCTTTTCTGAGAAGTTTCACCTGACCTCTTCAGCTCAGAGAGATTGCTCAAATAAGTTAACTGACAAGCATTTATTAATTGCCTCCATGCTGTAGATACAAATATAATGAATGCAACAATACCTCTTCTCAAGAGTTGACATTCTAATGGATGAGACACGTCCATATTTAAGTCTATGCTGAATAAACATAAAGAGAATAAACACAAGCTAGTTGGAAGGGGGAGAGCACTAGAGTGGATCTCTAAAGGCTTCATATTGAAGGGGATGTCTGAGCTGCCTTGAAGGAAGAAAGGAATTCTGTGAGGTGAATCTGAGGGGGGAGTATGTTTCAGACACGGGGGACAGCCAATGCAAAAGCTCAGGGAGGAGAAACAAAGTGCCATATATGAGGAACAGAGAAGGTCAGTTTGGATGACTTGTAGAGTGTGAGAAGGGAAGTAATGTATGAGACTATAGAAATGGATTGTATGCAGTTTTTGAAGGACTTTAAAAGATAAAGGGAAAACCATATATTAGTGGTAATAGGGAGCCACTGGAGTTTATTAAATGGTCAGATCTGCCCTTGAGGAAAATCGCTTTGGTAGCAGCTGCCCTTAGGGAAAATCACTTTGGTAGCAGCTATGGGAAACAGATTGAAGTGAGGAGAAACTAGAAACAAGGAGATCAATTAGGAAACCATAGCAAGATTTGGCAACTGGCTGGATGTGTGGGATGGAGAGATAATATTGAGGCCATACACCTAGGAGACTGGAAGAATGTTGGTGTTTTTGACAGAAATGGGGAAGTTTAGAAGATTGGTGACTTTTTTGGGGAAAGAATAAGCTGTTTTTGACATGTTGAGTTCGAGATGCCTCTGGGATATCCATTATGAAATGTGCAATAGGCAGTTGGTGATAGATTACTGAAGCTCGGGGGAGATGCAGGGGCTAGATATAGAGATTTATGTGAGGCGTCTTGCATAGAGATGATAAACCTATAGGAGCTGATGAGGTCACTGAGTATATATATATATATATATGTATATATATGTATGTGTATGTGTGTATATATATATATATATATATAGAGAGAGAGAGAGAGAGAGAGAGAGAGAGAGAGAAGAGGGCTGAGGACAGAGCATTGGGGAGCACTGACAGGTGGGGACATGATATGGACGATGAGTCCACAAACGACATTGAGAAGGAATGGTCAGACAGGGAGGAGGAGGACCGGGACAGAATAATGTCAGGAAAGCCCAGAAAGGAAAGGGTATCCAGAAGGAAAAGGTGGCCAACAAAATGAAATACAGCAGTTCAATCAAGAAGGATGAAGACTGAAAATTTTAAAAAAAAGACTTTTAGATTTAGCAGTTAAGAGACTGTTGGTAACTTTGGAAAGAACAATTTTAGTTGTGTGATCGCTCCCTCACTTTAAACGTATCACCCTATGCTGTAGTTATTTGTATTAATCTCCAAAACTTGACTGTAAGCTACTGGAGGGCATGGATGATGTATGATATTATTTTCTGTATCTCCTATAGCACCTCCTTCCTTATGTGACACATACAAGAAATCCAAAAATAGTTGTTGAATGAACCAAAAATGGATGTGTATACTTTCAAATCTGATAGCAAAAGAATTAGAAATATCTGAATTTCTTATTCTTTGCAACTTTTAAAATGTGGGCTAAGGGCTTGAAAAGAGTAAAGTTGGGGCAGAAGAAAGAAAAAGAAGAAGCTAAACAGAGTGGCTTCCACCACTTACTATATTTCAACAGGCTATGGATGCTTGTGACTGTCAGATAATTACGGAGATAGCTGTTAGAGTCAGAAGCATTGGTAAGTCGGTAAACATTTCAGAAACTTGTGAGGTTTTCTTCTGCAAGGATGTTAATGCTTGAGAACTATTTGGATTCAAATGTAAATCACTGCGAAAAATGGTAATAATTTTTTCCTTTATCCTCATTTTATCCTTCGTATTATATTATATGCATATGTATCTTATCCCCCTTGGTAAAGTATAAGCTCTTTGAGGACAGAGACCATTCTTTTTTAATATTCACATACCCAGCACCTAGCACAGTGCCTTGTACATAGAAGACATAGAATTTGCTGAACTGAATTGAAAAATTGAATTTTGAAGCATTTAAAAAAGTTTTATAAAACTTACATTTTCCTTATGACTTCAAAATTTCTAGAAATTTCATATCTCCATATCAAATGGATAACTTGTATTGCCAGACTTAGCATAGTTTCTGATGCATACTTATTGACTGATTCATTGATGTACACCGAAGTACATGCTTACATAATTTGAACAATTGATGTTTTAGCTGTATATGGAATAAGGTACATATAGGCATGAGCACATGTATGCACCTATGTATGCACACTTATATGTACACATATGCATATATGTATACATGTATGTAAATCCCATATGTTTATTATGGCTAGATATGCACTGAAATCCATTTGTAATTAACAAGAATTTTAGCTTTTAGCCTACACCCTGCCTTCTGCACTGAAAAAAGTTTCTATTCTAACAGATTTTTACTTCAACTCTTGAGAGAGCATTTTCTTTTTTAAAAAGTTTTTTTAATTGATATCTCTTGTTTTTATGTTGCCCACATTTCTGAAAAGCCATCTCTTATAACAAATATTTTTTAATTAGAAAAGGAAAAAAAAAAGAGGAACAAGAGGGAAAAAAAAGTTCTCTCATAGGTAGACGTATCATCACCACAATGAGCCAAATCATAGTTACCTTGACGCTGACACTCCCTTGGAGTTTGAGCTGCAGTCTGATCATGTCTACCTCTTCCATCGTGCAAAGCTGATTAAGCTCAGAAACCTTCTTGGCCATCTCATCAATGGCGACCTCAATGGGATTCAGTTCTGTGCTTGTCTGGCTGATGACTTGAATTCTCTTCTTCACATAGGGAAACAGATGGCTTGCTGGACAAAGGAAATTCAAGGGCATTTAAAGGATCAGGGCAGTGGCAGGTAAAGGATGCCTCAGGACTCGGGACTGCTCTCACTCACTGTACTTCTCAATGTCTGCCTTGTGATCTAGTTATTCCAAGAATCCTAGAATCCAGGTTGGAAGAGATCCCAGACTCCATCTAGTTGAAGCTCTACCTGACAAGTGGTTGTCCAGTCTCTGCTTGCAAACGTTCAGTAAGGGGGAACTGGCCCAGTCCCCCTTTGCGTAGCTAATTAACAGGGAGTTTTTCTTAATATCAAGCTGAAATTTGCTTATTTGTAACTTTCATGTGCTGCTCCGAGTTCTGTATTCTAAAGTCCAGGAGAGAAGGTCTGATTCTAATTTGACCAACAGCCCTATCAATAAATAACTGAAGACAGCTCTAATGTTTACCCCCTTCCCTGCACACCGCCCCCATCCTGCTTCTCTTTTCTAGGCTAAATATTTCTAGTTTCTTCAACCAATCTGGCTTGAAGACTTTCATGTTTCAGAGATAGGATTTGAACCAAGTTCTTCTGATGCCAAGACTAGCATTCTTTCCCCACCAGCCAGGCATCTAGGTGGTGAAGTGGTTAGAATATGGGCCTTGGACCTGGGAAGGCCTGAGTTCAAATCTTGCCTCAGATACTTCTTAACTGTGCCACTATGGGCAAGCCATATAACCTCTCATTGTCTCAGTTCTCTAATATGTAAAATGGGGATAATAGTAGCTCCTTCCTCATAGGGCTGGTGTGAAGGTCAAATGAGATAACATCTATAAAGCATTTTGTAAACTGTAACATGCTTTATAAGAGTTATTATAATAACACATTGCCTTGCACTAAGTACTTCATTAATATTTAATGAAAAAATCTTAGAGATCATCCAGTTCAGGAGTGGGGAACCTGTGACCTCGAGGTCACATGTGGCCCTCTAGGTCCTCAAGGGCAGCCCTTTGATCAAATCCGAACTTCACAGAACAAATTCCCTTAATAAAAGGATTTGTTCTATAAAACTTGGACTCAGTCAAAAGGTCACACCCAAGGACCTAGAAGGCCACATGCGTCCTCAAGGCCACAGATTTCCCACCCCTAATCTAGTCCAATTCCATCATTTTACTGATGGGGAAACTGAGAGCCAATAGACTTGCCCCTAGGGACCTAATCGTGACAGTGGAAGGAGTGAATGGAGAGTCCCTTGGAGTACTGGGATTTTGAAAGTCACTGCCATTCTGCTTACTGGGTGTAACAACTACAAGAAGATTTTTTATTTTGTACTGTCATCCCAAGAACTCATGGAGAAAGAAAGTAGAATGTGAGCTCCCTGAGGGCAATGACTGTTTTTTCTTTCTTTGTGTCTAGTACAGTGCCTAGAATATAGTTGGCAGTTAATAAATGCTTGTTGACTACCATTGAATTGAATTAAGGAAAGACAAAATAACTGTTTATTCCCTTCCCCTTCCTTCCCACTTATATTAAGAGCTTTGTAAGTTCCAGGCACTCCACTAAGAACTGGGGATACCTTCTAATGGGGGAGACAACATGACTAGCCAGATTCCTACAGGATATATAGTGTACATGGAAGGTGGTTTGAGAAGGAAAGACATTGGAGAGGAGGAGGTGGGACTGAGCTTCCCATAGGTGGAATCTGAGCTGAGTCTTGGGAGGAAGCCAGTTAGAGGTGATGAGGGAAGGTATTCCAGGCATAGAGGACAGCCTAGGCCAGGGATGGGGAACCCGCGGCCTCAAGGCCACATGTGGTCTTCTAGGTCCTTGGGTGCGGCCTTTTGACTGAGTCCAAGTTTTATAGGACAAATCCTTTTATTAAGGGAATTTGTTCTGTGAAGTTTGGATTTGGTCAAAGGGCTGCCCTTGAGGACCACGTGGGGCCATGAGGCCGCAGGTTCCTCACCCTTGGCATGGCAAAGGCAGAGGTGGGGGTGGAGCGTTGAGTTTGAGTCGACAACAATATGTGTTGTCAAGCCAGTCCATCCTTCCCCCCACCTACTAATCTCAGACATTGAGAATTGCTTGGTCCAGAGCCAGCATAAAAATTTGGTCACTGATGAGATCTCACCATGAGGCCCCTTTGCCACACTAGCACATACTTGTGAGTATTGTTCTCCTCTTGCACTGCTCCTCAACCCCACCATGTTTCTTGCCCGACAGCGTGAATGGCGTTTCAAAGACGAAACGGTTGATGTTGTGATGCATTTCAAAATCTGTCTTTCGATCTTCAACTTCCTTCTCCTCAAAGTAAGGTGTGACGTAGGTCACCTGGATGTAGGCGTATTTGGGATCCAAATCCTTGGGGTTGACCTGTAGGAACACCATTACCTGCAGTGAAAAACTGATGGACTGACAGACTTTGATGGGTCTTTGAAATTTGCCCACTACTGCCCTTGTTGAAAAGGTGTAAAATGTAATGCCTTAGAATGTGTTTTCTAATCATTCCTTCCCTATTAGGATCTTACAATCATGTCCTTTGAGAGTGGGGAAGGACCTTAGGGACCCTTCCCAAGTCCATCCATTCTTTTTATGGATGAAGAAACAGAGGCATAGAAAGTTTAAGTGATTTATTTAAAGATGCGTAGTTTGAACGCAGACACATAGTCTGCAGCTAGGTGGTGCAGTGTGTAACTTCCAAAAGACTCATTTTTGCGAGTTCAAATCTGGCCTCAAACATTCACTAGCTGTGTGACCCTGGCCAAGTCACTTAACCCTGTTTGCCTCAGTTTCCTCATCTGTAAAATGATCTGGAAAAGGAAATGGCAAAACGCTCCAGTATCTCTGCCAAGAAAACCCCAAATGGGCTTACAAAGAGTCAGACATGACTGAAAAATTACTTAACAACAACAAAAGTTGGTTATTGGCAGAACCAGTAATGATTTCTTTACTCCCAGTCTTTTGCTTTGCTACTATACCAGAAAAAGACATATCAACATAACATTTTAGAAGATGAAAATAGTGTTATGGAGGCAAACCTCTTGGTGTGTGTAATTTGTTTCATTTGAAACCCCGAAAATCAAGTGAAGTCTTGATGTCTTAGGGCCCCATGGCTATATTCACCACATGATAATGTTTGGCATTGATTACGTGAAAAACATTTGCCATTCTTGCCTGCATTTTATCCTGATAGTCAAACAAAATGCATCTGGTGTTTGTCTCCTGTTTGAGAAGGACACAGGTATAGAATTTTATAGCTAAAAGGAACCTAGAGATTGATTTTCCTCATTTTACTGATGAGATAAGAAGGCTCAGAGAAAGTAATAGATACTCATTGACTTGAATAAATATACCTTGTTCACACAGATTTTTAATTGCATATCTAGAATTGGAATCTCTGACTTTCAGACCATTCATTACTATTTGTATTTTAGTGGGGGAGCAGACCTGGGACTTTATTGACATGGGAAATTCCTAGGGTGTCAATTAGGATCAACAGCTTGTCTATGGCTGATAGTCCAAGGGAGTTGCTGGGGACACTGAAAGGTTAAGGCTTTGCTTGTGGTCACATAGCTAGTATTTGTTGGTGATAGCACTTGAACTCAGGTCTTCTTGACATATAGGTCAGGCCTCTATTCATTCCTCTAAGCTGTCTCTTTTCATATTATACCATATTGAATTTCTCATAGTCTATTCCATTATGGATTTTTTTGGTTCTATGAATGTCTAGTACCACAATGGCACCAATAAAATATTAATAAATACAGGCAGGCGTGCAGCATGTTGGATGTATTCTGTATGCAGCATCTGGGGAAAGATATGGGTGTGAATTATACAGGATGAGATGGCACGGCTGAGTTGTGCTTTTCACTAATTGCGGAAGTCCCCTTAGTAATGAGAACATTTATCTATTAAAGTAGAAATGTTCAAAGCAGCATTGCCTGCTTCATAATGTCACCTTCTTGAGGAGAGGGTAGATATCTTTTGGATTGATCCATGAATAATTTACCTATGTGACCTAATCCAGTGCCATTTACTGAGCGGTGAATGGCTCCTCAAAAACATCAATAGTAGCCTACGTGTATATAGCATGCAGCAAATAGAACCATAAAATTTTTAGCACAATCTTCTGTAATAGGGATCTTTTAATTGACATGAGATGCTAAAGTCAGAAATTGGAAATGGAACAACTCTAAAGTGTGATTCACATAACTACCAAGATTGTGGTGGGATCCAAATGAGGTGAGGGACATAAAGTGCTTTACAAAACTTAAAGCACTTTGTAAATATTGATTGTGTTATTTGTATTACTCAGCCTTTTCACTAGATTGTAACTTGAGGACAAGGTCTAACTCTTATTTATACGGGCAACCTAATTTTGCACATTTGTAGTTCAGTTGTTTTCAGTCCTGTCTGACTCTTTGTGACCCCATTTGGCATTTTCTTGGCAAAGATACTGCATTGGTTTGCCATTTCCTTTTCACACTTCTTTTACAGATGAGAAAACTGAGGCAAACAGGGTTAAGTGACTTGGCCAGGGTCACACACCTAGTGAGGCGGGATTTGAATTTAGGAAGCTGACTTACTGCGCCACCTAGCAGTCAACTTTGCACATAACAGGCCCCTAAAAAACCTCTAGTTGGATGAATGCTGTATGTTGAATGAAATAACTATCCTATTATATTTCTGTGAATATATTTTTTTTAAATTTTCAATTCCACTGATTCCATTCTTTCCTCTGGTGCAAACCCCTGTAAGGTGAATTCACTAACCTCCTGTGTTGGCTATCAAATAAAGAGCAAGGTAGTGGAGGCCCCCAAGACAAAGGCCAGAGCACTGGGCTTGGTTTCCTCCCAAGGGCTGGATTTGAAGTCACAGGACCTGGTTTTAAGGCCCAGTTCTGCCTTCTACTACTTTATTAGTTACTGATGTGGGAGAGTCCTTTCACATCTCTGAACCTCTGTTTCTCCATCTGTAAAATGGGAGTTAGGCTAAATGGTATCTAGCATGGCTTCAGTTTGGGGTCTATGATCATATATGATTTCAAAGTTTCCTCTGGTTCTAACTCCCATAATCCTATGAACATCACAGGACAGAATAATAATACTGTTGTTCTGTTGTGCTATGTCTGACTCTTCAAGACCCCATCTGGGGTTTTCTTGGCAAAGATGTTAGAGTGGTTGGCCGTTTCCTTCTCCAACTCATTTTACAGATGAGGAAACTGAGGTAAATAGGGTTAAGTGACTTGCCCAGGATCATACAGTTAATGTCTAGGCTGGATTTGAATTCAAGTCCTGGCTCCAGGCCTGGCACTCTATCCACTGTGCCATCTAGCTGCCCGATAATAATAATAGCTACTATTTATATAGTACCTATAACGTTTCTAAAGCATTTTTCAACTATTATCTCATTTTATCCTCAAAATGATCTTGGGAGGTAGATGGTATCATTATCCTCATCTTACAAATGAGCAAATTGAGAAAGACAGAGGTTAAGTGACTTGCCCAGGGTCACATAGCTAGTAAGTATTGGAGGCTGGATTTAACTTGGGTCTTTCTGATTTGAGGTCTGGTGATCTATCCATTGTACCACCTAGCTAACTCAAAATTTTTTACTTATGGACCATGCAGATTTAATGCTATTCACTGTTGTTATTACATCCGAAGGGCACTGGGGGTGGGGGTCTTAGAAGTCAACCTGGTACCTGGTATTGTGGTGGGAGGAAATCATAAGGAAAAAAACCGAGGTGACTTTGAACCAAGATAAAATTGGCCTAATTCACAATTTTTGCTAGAGCCCAGCTCTTGAGGTACTAGAAAATTCGGTGATTTCTATGAACAGCCATTATAATGATAATCTTAAAATCCAGAAGCTGTACTAACAAAGATTGAAATAGAAAACATACCTTCCCCTCCCCAAACCCTCAAACCCTCAGGAGGGCTATTTTGAGTGAATCCAGAGATCTTTCCACCATGCTTTTCAGAGGCAGAGATTAAGTTGCTAACCCAGGGCTTACAGATATTGCTTCTATTTTAAAAGGACTCAAGGAAACTCTTGCATGAGGTTTAACCTGAATCAATTTTTTTCTCTTTACCTTGTTGGAGTCCTGGATTATCTTCACATTGTCTGCACCAAATTTATCGGCATAAAGCTTCAGGAGTCTTTGGGATATCTCAGATAGACCTGTTAGCTTAGGTTCTTTATAAATGTATTCTTTACCTTCCTCTTCTTCAAAAAATCCCTATTGAAGAGAAAACAAACCGCCAGTTTAGTAATGACAGGAAGCAAATTTAGAGATGACAAGAGAAAGAAGTTGTTTGCTTGAATGAGAAGCCATTTGAGCAACTGGTTATCTGTTAAAATTCAGCATCAACCAATGACCTGGCCCATGGACCCAAAGTTCATGTTAGAAGCAGAAATGGAGTACCTTGCAAAAATAATGCAGCCACGTTTTCTGCCTTTTTAAGCCTTTTTAGTCAGAAACGAACAAAAAATTCATGAATTTTGGGGAGAGAATGCCCTCATGTGGTAGTCTGTTGTAGAACACAAAACCAGCAATTTTCGGCATCATCTGGAGATCAGTTTACATTTAATTTACAGATAATCTACACATCCTTGGAATAACCATAGGAGACAATACTCTGTGGGACGTGGGATTCTTTAATTAGCTTAACACACATAAAACTTGGCAATATAGTCAAGACAAAATAATCTATAATTTTGGCATTTTCCTGTGCCGTCACTTTGAAAATAAATTGGCACGATATCTCCAAAGACAACATAGTTAAAGGGCTTGATGTAATTTACTTATTCATATTTTTTAAAACAAAATGATTTCTTAATGTGTTTGCAGATTCATACTGGGAAGGATTAATCATGATAATGTGTCATAGGGTTTTAGATACAAAGTTTTTTCTTGTGGGAAAATGTTACCTTTCTCCCCTTTAATTTGCTTGGCTCATAGATTTTGACCTGGAGAGGGTAATAGAGGTCTAGTCAAACCACCTCATTTTACAGATGAAGAAACTGAGGGTCAGAGAGATTAAATGATTTTTTCCAAAGTCATAGAGGTAGTAAGTGGCAGAGTTAGGATTTGAACTCAGGTCCTAGCAACTCCCATGTTCAGTCACTTCAGTCATGTCCAACTCTTTGTGACCCCATTTGGGGTTTTCTTGGTAAAGATACTAGAGTGGCTTGCCATTTCTTTCTCCAGCTCATTTTACAGATGAGGAAACTGAGATAAACAGGGTTAAGTGACTTGCTCAGGGTCAGAAGCTACTAAGTGTCAGACACAGGACTCCCAATCTAGTAGTTTTTCTATTGCCTCATGCTGGCTGGCTTATCTTTCATCAAGCCTAGGTGAGATTCCTACACTGGGTGTAACCTGAGAACACCCTTAGCTTCTTTGTCTCTCTGTGTGCTCTTTCTCACTATCTCTTTGTCTCTATCTGTTTGTCTTGGTCTGTTTCTCTAAAAAAGATCTTAGTGAGTCTTGCCAAGCAGCTGCAAATCACAAACTGAAGACCATTAAACTTTTATAATTTTGTTGAATTAAAAAAAATACATTTATTATTCATGGGGGCACTGTTAGAAAACATTCTAGCAACTTTTTTTTTTATTAAATCATGTAGGAAATGATATGCACAGATGGACTATTTAACAACCCAAATCATTTCCACCCTGTATTGGTTTGTTGGTGCACATACTCAGGTTCCTGGAAACTGGAACAATATAGAGTCTATATGGGATAGAGTACAGTATAGAAACTCTGGATTTAAGCATTGATCTTGAGATGACACTGCTGTGCAGCTGTGCTTTTCAAAATCTATTTCTTTGATGATATTCTAGACCAAATGTTGGCAAACTCCAGATTGATGAAATATGACATTGAAAGTGTGTACAAGAGGTCAGTGATTCATTAGTCTACGCATGGGTAGAGGCACCCTGGTCATATGTCAATACAAATCTTGTGTAAAGCATTTTACAAGCCATAAAGTGATTTATAAAAGTCACCTACTTATTAATTATGCATCTCAAAGTCAATAGACTGGCAGGTAATGGGTTTCAGAATCCTGAATTTCATTTTTTTTTTTCCAGGCTGGTGATATCCAACTGTGTGGCATTGGTTAAAATCTCTAACTTCACTGTATCCCACATACAAAGTCACCTATAGTAATCATAGGATAACCAATTTAAGAGTTGGAAGGGATCTTGCATTTTAGGTAATTTTAAGATGAGATTATGGCTTGAGGACTGGAAAGGAATGCAGAAACCATCTGGTCCAACCCCCTCACTGAAACCCAGAGAGTGGGTTGCCCAAGGTCACGTGACAAATAAATGATAGTGTTAAGATTTTAACTCAGGTTCTCTGACTGGAAACCCAGCATTCTTATTGTAAAACAGGGTTGATAACCCTGCCTTCAAAGAGTATGATGAATCATTTTCTTCACTGAAGTCCTCTTCTGATGAATCACTGTGATATGGGAGAGACTTGAAGGTCATTTCAGGCTGTGTTATTGGAGCATTGGTCCTGGCACATTCAGGTAAGCTGGAAAAGTTTCTAGGATGGGTCTGGTGGCAACTGAGAATCAGTCTGTCTAGATTTGGAGAGGTTCATTATCAGAAAGTGTAGAAGAAGGGATAAACTTTGGGGGAACACAGAAACTCATGAATTCAGAATGAAAGCCATAGTGGTATTCTGATCTGTGTTGTTGGATGAGTATCTACACTGACAAAATCAGCATTTTTTTGAAGTGATGAGTTGAGAGTACCTGTCATAATGAAGATGATGATACTACAATTTATATATCATTTCTCTAGCCACCAGCCTCCTATATTATTATTTTCCCCTATTAGAATGTAAGTTACCTGAAGGCAGGGCTTATCTTGCTTTCCTAGTTGCATCTCCAATCCTTTGCAAAGGTAACACTAAATGTTTTAAAACTCATCCATGTCTTTCTTTTGGTGCTGACAGCAGATATTATTACTGTCATTTTACCCATGAGGTTGAATGCAATAAAGTGAGTTATCTAGTCTCAAATAGATCATAAGCATCAGAAGTAGAATTCAAACCTAAGTCTTCAAACCTTCAAGTTCAGTTCCTCTACTCACTACACTATGCTCCCTGACCCTAAGGTAATCAGAATACCTGTTGAAGTGTGTGAGATAAAAGAGGTGGTAGTAACTGAATTCTGGGTGGCTATGGTCATGTTTATTTGGTTTCTCTTGCATAGAAACTATTTTGTTTTTGCTGTTCTTCACTTCTTGTGACCTCATTTGGGATTTTCTTGGCAAAGATACTCAAGTGTTTTGCCATTCTTTCTCCAGCTCACTTTACAGATGAGGAAACTGAGGCAAACAGGGTTAAGCGACTTGCTCAGGGTCACCCAGCTAGTAAGTGTCTGATGCCAGATTTGAACTCATGAAGATGAGTCTTCCTGACTCCAGGCCCAGCACTCTATCCACTGTGCCACCTAGCTCTTTTATAAAATAACTGATGTACAAACAGGAACAATGAGGTATTGCAGGACCTATTTCCCTTTTGCTCCATGTCCCAAGGTGGTGAGCAGATTGCAGAACCCCATTTCAAGTCAGGAGACAGTGAGGTCCCCAGCACTTTGATGTTTGATCAGGAAGCTCAACTGAAATTCTCCTCAGGCCTCACTGGCTTCTTGAAGGGAATGCCAGTGGTAGTCTAGCTCTGGAATGTTCTGATGTCCCAGGAAGTGTGGTCTCTGTGACAGATTATATAGCTATTGCCTCCAAATGAGCCTAGCTAAGTTCAGAGAGGCTCATCATCAGTTTGGTCACTGGAAGATGCATTTTTTTTTGTTAGGCAATTGGGGTTAAGTGACTTGCCCAGGGTCACACAGCTAGTAAGTGTCAAGTGTTTGGTCTGAGCCCGGATTTGAACTTAGTTGCTCCTGACCCCAGGGCTGGTGCTTTATCTACTGTGCCTCCTAGCTGCCCCTAGGATGATGCATTTTTAAGAGTTTTTAAGAACTCTCTAAGACTATTTACTACGTTATGCAGGGCTGGTAATTTGTATTGATGAGGGCAGTGCCCCCATCAACATTTATAGACCTTTCAAGTACTAACAGTTGATCAGGAAAAAAGAGACATATAATGATATAGACAGTGTTCTGCTATTCCTCTAGTCAATAAAATTAATGAATTCAGAATTCAGGCTCTCTATTACATCCAAGATCAAATATAAAGTCCTCTTTATATGCTCTTTACAACTTGGCACAACCTTTGATTATATTCCCATTTATACGGTCTATGGTGCAATTACACTGACTATGTATTGCTCTTTAACAGGGCACTCTCCCTCCCCTCTCTGTGCATTTGTACAGGCTGTCCACCATGTCTAGAATGCTTTCCATCCTTGCCTTCATCTCTTAGTTTTCCCACCTTCCTTTAAGTCTCAGCTCAAACTCTACCTTCTACAGGAAGCCTTTCCCAGTCCCTCTACCTTCTAGTGTTTCCCCCCCTGAGGTTCCTTTCATCTATTCTATTTTTGCCTTTCTTTATATCCTTAGCCTTAGAACAGAGTAAGTGCTTAATAAAGGCTCTGTTGACTTAACATAATGCAATAGAGCGGAGTCTGTTTAATTAAATATTTAGAGTGGAGTTTATTATACACGAATAGCAATTTTCAAAGAAGCAATATATGATAAAATATGCTTTACATTACAATGTCAAATGAACAAAATTTATTGTTTTTGGATGATTCTGAAGGTAAGTCAAGATTTTTCAGTGCATTATTTTGCTTTGGGAAGAGAAGAAATCTTGAATTTGAATCTCAGCTCTGTTCTTTTACTAGCCATTGGATCTCTGGGTAAGCTCCCTCTTTGGGCCTCAATTTTCTCACCTGTGAAATGAGGGGGTCTGATCTAGATGATCACTTAGGTTCTTCTAGCTCTAAATCCTGATCTGGTCAATTGATCAATTCATAAGTACCTTTTAAGCACCTACTATGTGCTATGCACTGCTCAAAGGAGAGGCTGGGAATTCAAGGACAAAAGAGAAACTTGCCCTCAAGGAACTTACATTCTAAGAGGGGAAACAAGATGCACACATTTAAGTGTATACAGAACACATACAGAACATATTTGGGGTACCCCCAACCCAAGAAGTTGGGGAGATAAAGAAAGGCCTCCTGCAGAAGACTGAGCTTGTGTGGAGCCTTGACTTCCAAGGAGAAGGGGTGAGGAGAGAGTGCATTCCATGCATGGTGAACATAATCAAAGGCAAAGAAATGGAAGATTGAGTGTTATATGTGAAGAATAGTAAGAAATCCAGTTTGCCTGGAGCATAGAGTATGCAAAGTGGAGTAATGTATTAATAAAGCTAGGAAGGTATGATGGAACCAGGTTATAAAGGGCTTGAAATGCCCAATAGAAGATTCTGATACCCAATATTCCAAGAAGGCACCATTGGAATTTCTTGAGTAAGGGGGATTGACATTGCCTGGAAAGTTACTTTGGTGGCTGTGTGGAAGATGGATTGAAGTGGGAAAAGACTTAAGTCAGGGAGATTGACTTGGAGATATTGCAATAGTCTAGGCAAGAGGTGATGATATTCTGAACTAGGGTGCTGGCTATGTGAGTAGAGAAAGAAGGAAGTATGGGAGAACTGTGGAGGCACAAATGACAAAAAGTGTCATAAGTGTAAATATTCTTTAGATATGTCAGATGTGTGAGTAGAGAACGCACCAAAATTGTGAAACTGTGTGACTGAGAAGATACTAATGCCTTCAACAGAAATAGTAAAATCCAGAGGAGGGGTGAATTTTGGGGAAAGATGATGATTTATGTTTTAGATATGTTGAATTTGAGATGCCTAATGGACATCCAATTCAAAATGTTCCACGGGTAACGGGTAATTCAGGACTGCAGATCAGGAGAGAGATGAGGACTGGATATATAGATCTTAGAGTCATCTGCTTTAGAGATAATAAATAATCCCATGAGAGCTGATGAAGTCACCAACCAAGTGAGAGAGTTCAGAGAGAAAACAGAAGCCATCATAGGAACGTTAATGAACATTGCATTACACAGGGTATAAAACTATACATTAATAGAGAGCTTGAGCTGTCAAATAATCATGCCTTTACCATAGGACATGAGATTTAATGGCTGGAGGAAACTTCCAAGGTCATCAGGTCAACCCCTTTAATTTTACAGTTGAGGAAACTGAGGCCTAGAGATGTTAAGTAATGTTCCAAAGGTCACACAAGTGGCACATTTGGACTCCAAAGCCAGCATTCCTTTCATTACAATATGCTGCCTTTTACTTTTATACCTTTACTACCTATGTCTAATTATTATTATGACGATTTTGCAAGCTAGTAATAAAAACAACAATAATGATAACAGCCAGCAGGTAAATGATCTCACTATCAAACCAATAGCTAACATTTACATGGTACTTTTAACTTTGTAAAGCAGTCTACACAGTTAACTCATTTGATCCTCACAAAAAAAGTGTGAGGTTGGTGCTATTACCATCTCCATTTTACACATAAGGAAACTGAGGCTCAAATAGGTTAAATGGCTTACTCAGCATCACACCGAGAGTATCTACAGAAGGATCTGAACTCAGTTTTCCTGACTCTCAAGTCCAATACTTGATTCACGATGCAACCTAGCCACTTGGTCTTATATATATGGAGTCTTGGACTCTGTCAAAAGACTTGGCTTAGAGTTTTACTCTTTAATTTATTGATGGTAGTCATGGGCAAGTTATTTAAATCCCTTGAGTTTCAGTGCCCTCATTTGCAAATATGGGGATAATAGATTATGTATAATATATACATATATATACATATACATACATATATATATGTGTATGTGTGTGTGTGTGTGTGTGTGTGTGTATTTTACTAGTGACCTAACAAGAACTTTGCAGACTACAAAACCCTATGCTAAAATGGGATAATAATAACTACCTGAATTAGAAACAGTTATTAACAATAAAAAGCTTGAGTCGAATTTAGAAAGGGGGAATACGGTGGAATCACTGCCAACTTAGAAAAAATTTTACATCTCTTTATATGTAATTCTAATATTTGAGGGTCTCCTTGGCTTCCTTTTGTTGCCCATTCTCATTGAAGATGGTGGCTGCTGTCATCTTAGGAAATGGAAGAGCCTCTACTATTCTGCTATAAAACACATAATCAATTGTGTATATTTACAGAGAGAGTTTCTGAATAATGCTGGTTCAGAATTTGTTTACACCAAGGCTGATTAGCCCTCTGAGAGCTAAGAGGAAAGGAGGAATTTGTAGAGCAGATAAATGATTGAGAATCCACATGGAATCACTTGAATGCAGAAGAGTCTCTGCCTGTTTAAAAATGTAGAGACCTATTGAGGTCAGATGGAGAGGGGATAACATTCCTGCAACCCATTCATTTCCTTCTTCCCTCCCTATATAAGGATTCTAAGGGCACCTGGCCCTTCAGTTTCTGCACTGGGCATTCCCTTCTTTGTCCAGACACTGAGCAAAAGAGCCGGAGGTTCTCATTGATCTGAGTGGCTGTTTTGTTACAGCTGTTCCTTCATTAATGCCAGCAATTTGAACCTCAGGGAAATTTCGGGGATGAGCTGACATACAAAATACAAGAGGGCAAAGGAAGGTGGGTAATAGGATGGGAAATTTATTCTGCGCAAGTCCTGAGTACTAAAGCTCTGAGTCTTCATTAGACATGCTTCCTACAGCATGTCTAGTACCCCACAAACAATTAATATTAAATACCTCCGTAGATCCTAGAAAACGAAAGCATTGTTACCCAAGGGATGCAAACAACATTTCCCCAAATGTCTCTACTAAAGCAACAAGCTTATGGAAAACTATGTTGCCATAACTGTTGTAACGCGATTTCAAAGCATGTGTTCTCTCCATTTCCAGGTGAATTTTACAGTTACATAAAGCAACATCATGAAAAAGGAATGCTTTCTGTTCCTGGGGATTAGTTATAACCAAGTGTTCACAGGTTTAATCTTCTCTTCTTGCAGCCTCATTCTATGCATGTCCTGTGGATTATTCATATCTATTCTGGTGTTGCATTTGTTATTGAGTGTGGAACGATGCCCTGCTTGCTCCTATTTTTTTTTTTTTGCCTGAGGGAGGAAGTTGCCACTCCTGTTTTGCATCTGGCCCTTTGGGAAAGGTATCTGAGTGCAATTTAAACAATGATGATTGAGGCTTGAATTTTCTGTGCCTTAGGATGACACCTGCTCAGAACAAGCTAGATCTTCATTCCATGTGACACTGGGCTCTTAGCTAGGGCAGTGCTGGTAAATTTCTTAACAGCTGGTTCTCCAGAAGGAAAAAAAAAAGGACTCTTGATACACTTTTAAGTTTAATCCACATTATTAATATTTTCTCTGTTACTTTTTTCTAGATAACTAATAAAATAATAAAGCCCTGATCTATAGTTTTTGCTACTTTCCAAGATGTAAATGTTCACGCTGAAAACTTAACAATTGATTCCAACACACACCTCTGGTCTCTGAACACTTGTGATCTTAGAAAAGCATACTTGGGTTTTGGAGGCTGGTTAATATTTTCTAATAGGACAATAAGCATTTTTGGCAGATACAGCTAGGAAACTGTGGCATCATTAAAAAAAATCCAAAAGCAAAAACAAAAACCAGAAAGAATTCTTAGGATGTATGATTCAGAAATCTGATAAAAGAATAATTTAAACATTTAAAATATAAAAACATCTTAAATGTGATCATCCCAGTTGTCCCACTTCTGCTTCCCCCACACCACTCCCTTTAGTATAAGGGTTTGCAAATGTTCTTTTAGTAGGTGAGTTAAACTGTCAGGATCCCAAACTTACATATGAAGGTGGAAAATATTCCAATGGGGGTCATGGATGTTGGAATGGGGAGGGAGGTGATATTTAAAGAATTACAAAAAAGTATACACTGGTCAAATAAACATATTTGTATATTGGCAGACAACGTACAGACAAGAAAAGCGTTTTGTATTGGGATTCTGTCTTTGTAACAAAGCTCTAAGTATGTGTTATCCTTGGAATGAAGGATGAAGTGGTCTATTCAAGTCCATTCTTCACACCTTTGTCCTTCTGTACTCGGCTTGGAACTCTAGTCTATTGTTTCTACAAAATACCTTCCTTTTTATGTGTTTGTGAGTGTGTAGTTTTTCTTTTAATTCAGAAAGGCTGTGTTTAAATTTATATGGTTCATTTTTGTCTTGGAACCGTCCTCCTTTGTGACTTAGAAAAAAAAAATGTTTTCTATAGCTTACTGAGAAGGTATTGCTCTTCATTATTATTTTCCTGTGGTTTCTACTCATTCTAATTGGGAAGATCTTACTTATTCCCCTGGCTGTCTTGCTATCCATGTGGTATCTAAGTATCAGTATTGTCTTTGAATAAAGTAGCTTTGTTGGAATGTCCAGCAGTGTCTTAAATCTGGGAAGTGGGGCAGAGGGGAGGTAATAGAAAGAACTCTGATCTGGAGTCAGATAACCTGGGTTTGAATCCCAGTTTTGTCATTTACTACTTGTGTGTCCTTAGGGTAACTTACTTAAGCTCACTGAGGCTCAATTTCCTCATTTGTAAAATCAGGAGCTGAACTAGATGATCTCTAAATTCTCTTTCTAGCTCTTGAACTCATGACTGCCAAATGTTCCAGACTCATGACCTCATCTCTTTTTTGTGCATTTTTGCAATTAACCCAGTAAGAAAATTCCCTCCCTGATTAGGAGAGGGTCATTTGAAGAAAGAATTGTGTTCCTGCTGCTCATGCATGAAGACCAGGAGAAATGGCCAGGATAGAGTTTGATGAAGGTAGAGTGCTTCCACGTTCAAAGCGTGCTCCCATGCCAGTCTCTGGGGAACAACAGGAATGCTGGCAGGTCACCTGAGGAGTAGATAGGCTTGGGCAACTACCTCAAATTCTGTAGTGTTGTAGAATTTCAGAGTTTAAATGGAGCTTGGAGATCATCTGACCCAATACTCCCATTTAACAGTTGAGGAAACTGAGGGCAAGAGAGATGAAGTGACTTCCCCAAAGCCACACAGCTAACTAGGTAGTAGTGTCAGGGCTAGAACTCAGCTCGAAGGCTTCTTGTCAGTCAGGCCCATACACCAGCCACTACACTAGAATGCTCTTTTGAGAAGGCCAGTTACTAGACTATCAATGGATTAGCCAGAGAACTGTCACCTAAACATCTTGAGACCAGGTATATGTGCTTATGTATGTGCATGCACATATATATTTACTTGAGCATGTGTATAGATCAAGGCTCAAAAAATGTCAATGCATACATAACTCAACGGATACAATTTTGTAATTCAAGGAATTGGAAAAAAGTTTAGTTTAATAAATGCAGGATGATTCATAGATGGATAGCAGCAGGATTATCTCACCTTTGACATCACATACTGAGTAACCAAAATGGGGAAGTTAAGTTTCAGTTAAAAACTGCACTTAGGGAAGAGTAAGCAGTATTAGAGCATGCACAGGGACAGAGAACTTACCACAGCCTGGAATCATCAAGACGAAGAGAAGAAAAGAGCAAAGGTGGGCATTAAAAATCAATCAGCAAGCAGCTGGATTCAGTTCAACTTGTTTACTCATTCTGAGTCTTACAGATTTAATTATGTAAGGATGGGGAACCTATTTTTATATATTATGTAAGGATGGGTAGTAATTATTCCCCCCACCCCATTTTAAAGTTATATAGTAACAGCAATATTGTTTTAAGAATGATTTGGAGCAACTATGTCATTTTGACTAGTATAAATACAAAAATTAAAAATAAAGGACATATGAAGAAAGACGGTATCTGCATCCAGAGAAAGAACTGATATTTGAGTCTAATGGTAGCCATCTTGAGGGTGTGGAGGGGGTAGAGGGAAGGAAAAAAAGGAAAAAAAAGAAATTTACATAATTTTGTTACATATTTGGAAGGAATAGCAAGTTGTACATAGTAGATTTGAGCTTTATATGTGATAATCTTTTTTATTTCACTGTGTTATAGAAGTGCTTGTTTTATTCTGTGAATTGAAAATAAAGTAAATTTTAAAAAAAGAAGAGATAGATCATAGTGGAGGACCAAGAGCATGATGACATCAGGGAGAGGATGACATGACTTGCAATTAACTTTGATTTGAATGAGTAAAGGAAGGCTAAAATAATTCCCCACTTGACTCTTGGTTAATCGTGTGTTGAAAATCTAAATGGTTTTTCATTTCTGGGTTCCTCAGTAGATCTTTGGTCACCTTTTCGGCCACATCCTCTCCCCTTCCCCTTCCCCCATCTCCCAACAATTTTTTTCTTCTGCTGCCTCACAAAGGTTCTGTTTTGGCTACAGACTTTAAAGCCCAAGTGCCTTAAGTCTCACTTTTTTCATGTAGCTTTTGATACTTGGACTTTCCCCTTGGACTTCATATAGGCAATTAAAACATATACATATATATACATACACACACACATAAATTTTGGGCACTATAATTATTTATGTTTGTGACTTCTGGACTATAAGTTTCATGAAGACAAAGGCTATGTCTTACCTAAACTTTGTATCTCCCTCTGTGCCTAACACAGTGCTCTGCACATGGTAGGCATATAATAAATGTTGAATGAATGATTAAAGGAATACTTTGGACAAATAGAAGTTAATTATATTATTAAATGAAAAGTGTAGCTTCTCAGTGACTTCAATGCTTTACTTGTCTATATAAAAGATAATATTTCTACGCAAGACTTAGCTCCTTAATAATATTTGGAGGATCAAGGAGAGACATTTTCACCCAAGGACACAATGAAAATGATCCTGAATGATTAAACTGGGGTGGCATCTCTAGTAATAACCTGAAGATGTAGAGAGAAGGAAAATATCTACTGTAGTATAAATGCTTTTTCTAGGGCAGGGACTGTGATAAAAAAAAGATCTTTTTTAGTTTAAGAACCTAGCACAATACCTTTCACATGGTGGATGTTTCTTACGTATTGGTTGAGTTGAAATAAAGGAGCAATGCATAGGAATAGTGCTTGAAGTGAGAGCAAGAAAAAAAAAAGGAGGATGGCTAGTGTCATCTTTAATGGCTAGCATGTCATATTTAAAGGGTGTAGAATGCTTATTTACAGGGATAATGCTTTGAGATAGGTTCCTTGAAAAATAATGAGGTAGCTACCAGCTCTCATATAAATAATTAACTTGTTTAATCCCACCCCTATTTCAGTGATTGCATGGGAAAATTCAGGATGCATGCTTGAATAGTTACATTTTTAGGGTAATGCTGACTGGCTTTTAGAAGAATAGAACATGTCAGTTCTTGTCTGTAGTTTATAATATAAACTCAGATGTTGTGGCTTCAAAATGCGATGAAGTTCAAGGCAGGATTCCAAACTATTATACTACCTTCCATATAAAAGCAGTGGTAATTTGGAAGCAGAAATCAAAAAGAAAAACAACAGAGTGACTTTAAGCCATATATTCATAGCTCTCGTTTTGTGATATCGCACAAGAATCTCCAATTATCTCCAGAGATAATAAGAATTTCTCTAACAATTCTTAAGATCAAATGAATTTTATTTTATTTTTTAGTCTAAACCTGTAATTTCATACATGATGGAAAATCACAATGTATAAGCTATTGATGCAGATCTGTAACTCATGTTTTTGGAACACTGAGCCTAGGGCATTGAGAGGTTAAATCATTTGCCTATAGTCAAACAGCTAGTATATGTCTGAGGCAAGATCTGAACCCTAGGCTTCTTGATACCAAGGCCAGCTCCCTAACCTAAAGCCATGGAGTGTCACTGAAGTGTAAAGAGTGAGATTGGGATTCATTGCTATAGGAAATTTCCGGGTGAGGAAACTACTTCTACCAATGCAAGTTAGCACTTCTCTGTAACATACGGTCTTAGAGAGTTATCTAGAGGACTAATAGGTTAAAAATTTGCCCACTGTCATATAAGTCAGCCTGAATCAGAAATAAGACTCGAACCCAGATCTTCCTGGCTTCAAGGTGATTATCTATCTGTTACACCATGTTGACTCATTAAAGCATAGAATACTTTTAGGGGAGGCAGGGAGGACAGGGTATCAGGAAATAAAATAAAGAATGAGAACAAGTTCAATTTTCCTGAAGCTGGAAATTACTGTTCTATGCTCTGCCTTTATCAAGACACCAATGAGTTTCTCTGACCATTTGGGTTCTCAATTAGCTAAATTCACAGAAGTATAATGTGAAGAAAAACTAAGTTTTCTAAAAAAATTAAAAAAGAAAGCCTGAATCCAACAAATCAAATGAAATTTACTACTATGTAAGTAAACTGTTTCCTTTTCACTTACCTGTCCATAAAATGCCACACGATAATAGCGACCAAACAGTCGTTTTTCAGAATTCACCACTTCTGCAACTTTCAGATATGACCGATGAATGTCATAGTAGAGATCCGATAATTTCTAAAGCCAGAAAAGAGAAGACACACACACCAATAACTTTACATTGGAGGTTTTCATTCAGTCTGATTCTGATACAAAAATAAAGAGATTTATCTTAAATCACACAGTTTGAAGTGAGGAATTTAAATTCAGTATTAAGTGTTCTCTAAACATACTTTGAAGTCTCTCTGCTTCTCAAAGACTGCAATGATGGGCTTGTTGACATCAGCGATAAGCTCGTATCTCTCAGACTTCCACAGAAACTCAACACACATGTAGAGTTGCTCCACCAAGATATTCTGTAATTTCCCAAATTAAAATGGCATTTGACAGTTAATATGGCAGTTCTCCAATGAGGGTTAGTTCAAGAAATCATTGAATTTTTTGTTTTTTGTTGGAACTTGACTTTCTTATATGAACTCCTGAACTAAGGTAAAGGAGACATAAAATCAAGGAAGGTGGATTTCTGTTTGTTTTTTTCCCCTTAAATCAAAGAGGTGTGACCAGCTCATAAAATGGTCAAGATATAGTCATCATTGTTGATTACAGCTTATGTTTTTATAATACTCCACCACTTACAAAGTCCTTTCCAACTGTCTCACTCCCCTAAGGTCACCTACCATCCAATATTCTCTATTTATCTTAAATGTTCTGAAATACATACACATTCCCCCTCCTTAGAATGTAAACTCTTTGAGGGCAGAGTCTATTTTTGCTTTTTCTTTGTATTCTCAGTGCTTCGCATCATGTCTGGCACACAGTAAGTGCTCAATAAATGCTTGCTGATTGATTGGTCATGCACAATCTGGTTGAATTTCGTCTCAGGGGCCTACATCAGTTTTGTACAACTGAGTTAAAGTATCATAGGATAGACTTTTTTTTTTTGACATCTGCCCAGTCTTGAGATGCCTTTTCTTCTTTAACTATATACTAACATTATGAGAGTAAAGTTGTATCCTTTGTTCATCTGACAACTTACAATGTTCCATTTACTATATGTTTAGCTCTATTTTTGCCTGACCTCATTATAGGGTGTATCCTGCATCCCTGAATCTTCTTTCATAGCTCCTTCTTCTTTGATATTTGGTGTGATGCTCAGGAAAGCAGGCCAACCCATAGAAAACATGCCTTAGGAAGAGAAAGCCAAAGCAAAATAAATTATTATTAGTTGATTAAAGTTTTATTTGAATGGGAAAATTATTCTTCTTATCACTATTTTTTGAAGTAGTAGTAGAACTAAACAAATATGATTTTTATTCATGGTGAAATATGTTTTGCTAGGCAAAGAATAATCTTATTCATCACTATGGAGTCCAATTTTACATAGTCTCTTTCCAGCAAGTAGCATCTTGATAAGTCTTTCATCTTTTCTGTATCACATCCAAGAGAATCACAGAGGATCACAATGGGAAAGGACCTCAAAAGTCACCTAGTTCAATCCATAATATCTGAATAGGAATTCCAACTGTGGTATTCCTGACAAATTATCATCTCTAGGCTCTACTTGATAGATGGCCTAGAGTCCAGTGAGAGGAAGCCCACTGCCTCCAGAGGCAGATCATTACCCTTTGGGACAACTCTAATTGTCTGGAAGTATTCCTTACATCAAACTTTGATCAGACTTCAACCCACTGCTGATTTTGGGTTAACCTATGTTAACATGTATGTTAATTAGGCAGAATCTAATATGATAGATCCATTGTAGAGATTATGTTTTTTTTTAACATTTTGGATAGTTATAGAAAAGATTTCTTTTTACTAAATTACTAAATCTATGCAAGAGAAATTGGGGAGGGGTAGCTAGTTGTAGTAGGCTCCATTACAAACTCTTCATGGACAAAAATGATAATCCTGATGGAAGCTGGATTTCTGTCAGAAACTGGTCTACTAGAATTATTATTTCCTTCATCATTTCTTTTCTCTGTTCATTCCTAACAACAGTGAGGATTCTGCCTGATTTGGATAATTGGATAGCAGAAGTAAAATTATTCTGGTAGTGCATGCTAATAGATCACACTGGACCACTTAGACTGATGTAAAATCTTGATAACTGAAATTACATGACTAAGCATAAAATGTTTCCTTGGGGTTGGTAAACAGGGATGATGAGGACTCATATGACTACTTAACATGATCTATCCTAATTGATGTGACATTGCATTTTGTTAGCATATCTCTTCATTTTCTTTCCTTCTTTCTTTCTTTCTCTCTTTTTTTCTTTCTTTCCTTCCTTCCTTCCTTCCTTTTTCCTATAGAACTTGACAATCACAAGAGTGTTGAATTTATTGTCAGAGGACCTGGATTTTAATCCTGGTTCTTCCACTTTTTACCTAGGTTACACTGGGAAAGTCTCTTTGCCTCTCTTGGTCTCAGTTTCCTCATCTGTAAGATAAGTGGATTGGAAGGAGATGACATTTAAGGTCCCTTCCAGTTCTAAAGCTAAGATTGAGCTCAGTGTCATCAAAGTCAAGAATAATCTTTATGGAAATGAGATGGGTCTTTGTTGATCATGCGAAAGGGCACCTTTGAAGATAAGTCCTTATGTAATGAATATGATGTCACAGCAAACATGGCTTACATTTATACTGGCCATATGCCTGGACCCTCCACTGAAGTCTCATTCCATGCCTCTAGCTTCTTTATGGCATAGAGCTGTCCTTGGAGTTTCAGGGCTAGGTCAAGGTCTGTCAAGGGCCCATCAAACTGCAAAAGCTTTGACTATGAGTCTAGAGATGTATTGTATGTCTACCATGTGAGGACCAACTTAGTTAGTTTTGAGAAGGTCTTCATGAGAAGTTTGGCCAAGAGGGGATCAATTTTTTTGAGCCCTGGTAATTCATGAAGATGAAGTACTAATGACTTGGGGATTATAAGTTGTACCATTGGAGTGAATTTCCATATGAGAAAATCCCAGTAAGCACTTAAGAGAACCAGATATGGCTTTACCAAAAACACTTGAACCCTCAATTGAAAAAGCCTTAAAATTATAGACTCTGAGTAAGGGGGGACCCCAGAGGCCAGTTTTTTGAACATGCACTTGAACAGGAATCCCTTTAATGACAAATCTAACAAATTGCCCTCAAACCTTATTTGAAAGACCTTCAGTGAGGATCCTGCTATGACAGGCCCCCAGAAAGGTCTAATTATTTGGAAGTTTCACGTATATGAAGCCTAAATTTGTCTCTCGGTAAGTCCACTCCTCCTTTCCTTCCAATTTTTCCTGGATAAGCCCTTTGGGACTGGGCAGAACAAGATTATTCCCACTTTTGTGTGATAGGTTTTCAAAAATGAGAAGACAGCTATCAAGTTTCTCTGGCTACACTCTTTTCTACCTCCTTGCATTTGAACTGTGTCTTTGTCCAACAACTTCATTTATAAAATGAGCTGAGATCCTTTGGTGAAAGATTCTGTGCTTGTAAAAAGGAAGCCACCAGTAATGATTCTGAAATCATGAGTCTGAAGTCTCAAGCTATATTTCACTTAGGGATTTTAACTGCTGATTCATAAAGACTTCTTTTCATTTTATGTGCACTATTTAAAAGGCATCATTCATGCCTTAGAGAGGCAGAGTGGTATAGTAGTAGAGGCAGCTGGGTGATATAGCGGAGCAGGCACTGGACCTGAAATTAGGAAGACCTGAGTTCAAATCCAGCTTCCAAAGGGGAAGAACCAGAAGCTACATGGAAATAACAAAAAGACAATCTTAGGCTCAATGTCAAGGGGAAAAACTTCCTAATAATTAAGAACATACAAAAGTGGAATGGGCGGCTTCAGGAGGCAGTAAGGTTTTTCTCTTCTGAGATCTCTGTGCTGAGGCTAGGTGACCACCAGTCAGGTGTATTATCATTGGAATTCCTTTTGAGGTACTTAGGTGGCACAGTGGATAGGGAACTGGACCAGGAGACCTGAGCTCCAATCCAGTCTTAGAAACTTACTAACTGTGTGACCTTTAAGAAGTCACTTCAGCTCTATCTGCCTCAGTTTCCTCAATTGTAAAATGGGGATAATAAGAGCACCTACCTCTCAGGGTTGCTATGAGGATCAAATGAGATATTTGTAAAGTGCCTAGAACAGTGCCTGGCATACAGTAGGCACTGAAGAAATGCCTATTGCCTTTCCCTTTTGGGTATAAGTTGGACTATGTGGCTACTGAAGCCCCTTTCAACTCTGACATCCTGTGATTCTTTGGAGAAATAACTTTCCCAGTACATATATATACACATACAGAGAGATAGATCATAGCTTTCTTCTGTGCTGAAAATTCTTAATCGCTAATTATGTTTTTTGAAATTCAAATCTACAATATTCTTTACACAGAAATAAAAGTATAAAAGTTAGTCTATTTTGCATTTATGTTTTTAATATGTCTTAAGTTTAATGTAAATAAATGTTTGATATAAAATTAAAGTTTACTGGCAATCTGAAATGCACATTCAATAATTTCAAATTCCACAGATTTTTAAAAATACCTATGGTGTGTCTGCCAAAGTCTTAGGCACTGCAAAGTTGAAGTAAATCAGGTTTCTTACCTGTCCTTGTGAATCTTAGAGACTCATCCATTTCATTTTTTTAAAATAACCTGGGTCTTTCCTACTTTAGTCTTCTTTTTAAAAAAAATCTATTTATTATTATTATTTTTAACTTTAAAAAAAGTTTCAGATTCTCTCTCTCTCTCCCACCCTTCCCACACTCGCTGAGAAGGCAAACAATGAGACTCATCCATTTCAGAGTAAAATTGTTAAGACTTCCAATGGTGGGGCAACATGCAGGTTGGAAGTAATCTATGACCATGGCTTGCCATATCAATCATATAAATCACATGCGACATCGTTTGTTGAGGACAGTGATTAAGTGTCAATTACCTGACCTTCAGAATTCTAAGGCAAGATTTCAGAATGCCCACTGCTTTTGGTTGCTACAAGTCAATCATGCATGATTTGGGCTTGAGACACCATTGTTTCAACAGGCACACTGGAGACATTCCCCTTTGAATACACAAGGTGGCTTGATTGACTAAGTCATGTTATTTGACGCATAAACAGGCACGCACGGTTAGAACACTCACTTCCTCCATTGTGAGTTGTTAGTAACTGATTGCTATCACAGATGTGAACATCCTCCGGGAACATAGCTGATGAGCAAATCTTTTCCATTTTCCAGTAACCTATGGCAGTGCGAGATGATGTTAGGATAATACTACCATCTTGTGTTAATACATGCATATTAAGTCACAAGTCACTAACCAATGAGGTACTCTCATTTAGTATTAAGAAGCTTATTGTTTAACAAAAAATGAATAGCATTATGATGCTATGGAGTTAAAATTTAGTATCACATTTTAATTGGAAATGTATAAAAAGTGCAAGTCAACTTAAAAAAAACACTGCAAGAGACTGATGTAGTCTAAAATGATGCATGAATTTTAAATGATGCTATAACATTCATAATTTCTGGTTTCATTTGTTTTAATCATATTCATCTTACCCTTTCTTTTCAGGTACTCTGCGATGAGGGCAGCTATGTGGATATAACACATAGCAGCCTGGAACAAGAAAGAAAATACAAGTTAGAAAGCAATGTTTGACACAATACTTCCGTTGTTGGGAATATTATGCTGGTAGTATTATCAAAACAAAGAGCTGCCTGTTCAAAGATTTCCTAACACAATCATGTGTTAGAAAGAAAGAAAAGTAAGAAAGTTAGAAAAGAAAATTGAAGCAACTTTAATGTACAATAACAGGGAAATAGTTACATTGTGGTACATTAATGTAATGGAACATTATAACTCAATTAAGATGGACAAGTACGAGGAATATAGATATATAGGCAAAGGCCGTCATGAAATAATGCAAACTGAACAAAAAAAATAACCAGAAAAATAGAGTGTACCCTGCCTACAACCACATAAGAGGAAAAGTAATGAAAAAGGAATGGAGACTTAGAAGGAGGAAGCAAAAAAGAGATATGATACTTTATGCACTTAAACTGATTTAAATATAAATAGTTAATAGTAAATATAGTTATTTTGTTTAGTATTAGGGTTGTATTGAAATATTTAAATTAAAAATAAACAACCCATGAAAAATGTAGGTTTTACTATCTACTATCTTTAAAGCCAAAAAAGAATCGAATTTCTCAGCTCTTTTTTAAAAGAAGCAATTCTTGGAGGGTGGAGGAGTGGGGTATTTATGGGGAGGGAAGAACTCCTCAGGAATGTGCCTAGTTCAGGATAAACAACTTATAGAGGACGTTGACAAAACCAGTCTATAATACCTGCCGTTTGACAGCAGTTTCACTTTTTTAAATGGCCTATGTGCCTGATTTCAGTTCAGCTCCACAACCTGTGAGGTAGGTATGACAGGTATTTTTACCCCTGTGTTACCAATGAGGAAGCCAAAGCTTGGAGAAATGACTTGCTGCTCATGGTCACATGGCAAGGAAGTGCCAGAGGCAGGCTTTGAATCCAAGTCTGGTATACTGTCACCCACCCTTGTATTAATTCACCTAACTGCCATTTTCTTTCTGAGAAAATTTACTAATTTCACTTGAACCTTTCTAGAGCTCCATATTATGTAAAATTAGATTCCCCTCAACACCCAAACAAGCTCTGTCTTTTCATTTTGTCCCTTAAACAATTATCCTCATTTCTTAATAATATCCAAGCACTAAAATGAACACTGATGCTACTGTGACTCAACGTGGGAGTAAGCATACAGCTTTCCCTTATTACTCTTACTGCCAGGGGTCTTTCTCTCTTCTTTGAGCTCTTGTGATGAATTTGAGTCAATTCATTGATTGTTACTTTCCACTTATTTATCATTTATTAGATCTTTTGGAAGGGCTATGCTATGCACTAAAAACTGGTACCACATCACTTGATTATGTAATCTTTATTTGTAATTCAAAGACTAGAATTTTTTGAAGACAAGAATGATGTTTCCTTTTTCCTTGATGTCCTGAAGCATGCCTAGCACACTGCTCAGGTCCCAAATGTTTGACCTCTTCAGGTCACAGGGAGGCTCACATTTTACTGGGGAAATATTTCCCTGCGTAAAAGTCTAGATTTTGACTTTTTTCTACATAGAAATCCAGGTTTTGACTTACACACTATTATAGGTTGTTCCTTGTTTCAGGTGGAGAACTTTCCCTAGTCTGTTATTTAAATAAAGATTCAGAGGAGAAAAGATCACCCTATCCTGGGTTTCTGCTTCTTTGGATTGCTCCTTACTCATGAGTGAGGAAGGTCTGCTGAGAGTTGGGGTAAAGCCTTGGGTAAGGACTCAGATGTCAATATGATACATGCATAAGCCAATTCTAATTTTAGTGAAGATTTGTCTTCCACCATAAAAGGCAAACCTATATACTTTGGGGTGATGATGAAGGGCCTTTATCTCCTGCCATTACTCAATTCTCAATGGCAGGGATTTGGAATTTAGTTAAGTATTTTAAATCAGTAATAGCTTTGAATACAATTGTACTAGCATGAATTATTGACCTCCCACTTCCCTTCTCTTTCTGAATAAATGACTTTTAATTGACTCTTTAGACTAGGACTGAGGACTTCTTGGATTCTACATGCAAATGTAATGTAAGCAACATACTGTTTGAGTATTATTCAAGCCAAAAGAAAGAAATCTAATAATGAAGAGTACTGGCTCCAGAGTAAGAGGTTCTGGGTTCAAACCTGCTTCTGACTTATTGCATGTGAGATCTGGGCCAAGTCTTGACCTTCCTGAGCTTCAGTTTCCTAATCTGTAAAATGGGGAGGGAGCTGGACTAGATGGTCTGAAATCCTTTTCAACTCTAAATCTAGAGTTTTCCAAATCTTTCGTAAAGCACTCTGTTGAATGAAAAGAATTATTTTTAAAAGAAAAATAGATCAAATTGAATGACCACAGCTTCTTAAATTACCTCTGACAAATCTCCATTTTTTGCATGAATCTTGGCCATGCTTTCTAGCCACGTCCTTCGTAACTCTGGGGTGCTTGCATAGGAGTTTGCCAGGCTGTACTGGAGATCCACCAGCATCTCAGGGTCTTTCTCATGCTCCTTCATCTGAGCTGTTGCCATGAGGACTGTCCGAATGCGTTTCGTTAGGTCTTTCACCTCTGCTGGGAAATGACTGTTCTTTGGAGAAGACAAAATCCCGGGTAAACAAAAACCCTCTTGACCTCATTTCACTTCTTACAATATCTGCCTGTGCCACTGGCATTTATGTAACAGCCCGCATTCAACAAATATATGCAGGCCTCTCTTAAGAACTTTGGAATCGATTGTGAGATATGGGAGACACTGATACAAGACTGCTCAGCATCAAAGAAGACATTGTGCTCTATGAGTGTAGAAGAATAGTAGTAGCTCAAAAGAAACACGAGATGCACAAATGCGGCGCCATCTCCACTCCAGTGTTTCATAGGGACTATTCATGCCTGACCTGTGGTAAAGCCTTCCAAGCTCATGTTGGTCGGGTCAGCCACCGTCTGACACACTGCACCTCAATGCCAACGTAGTGATGTCATTTTAATCCTCTTTGAGAACAAAGGACAACAATCAACCAACCAACCAACCATCTGTAGATTCCTTTGTTACCTGTAGGGGGTGGGTTCTGATAAGAAACAGCCCCTGCTCTCATGGAGCATACAATCTAGTAACTCTGAGTTGGCCTTGGTACGCACTCAGAGGTCAGTGTCGGGAGCATTCAAAACTGAGGTTATTTTAAGTCATGTTTATGGCTTGCTTTGCTATCATTTGGGTCATACACTAGTGATACAGGTGCTACTCTACTGGAGAAGAAGGGTGGAGAAAGATACAGCTTGTGTGAGAATGGAAGAGCAGGGGCACAGAAATGTGTGAGGGGCACATGTGTGTGACTGTGCATGTGTGTGGATGTCCAGAAGGCTTTGTGCTTCAGGATGGGAGGTAAGACTTCTGAATCCATTTCTCCTTTGGAAAGCAGGAAGGAGATGAGCATCTATTAGACACTTATTATATTGTGTGCCAGCACTGTGCTTTATAAATATTATCTCATTTGATCCTTACAACAATCCTGGGAGGTAGGTGCTATTATTATCCCCATTTTACAGATAAGCAAACAGAGGCAAATAGAGGTTAAGTGACTTGCCCAGGGTAATACAGCTACTGTCTGATGCCAGAGTCCAATCCAGGTCTTCCTGACTCCAGGTTCAGCTCTATAACTACTATGCCAACTAGCTGCTACTATTATACTTTGGCAAATGTAATGTAAAGAAAAGGGGGCTTGGAGCTGGGGACCTGTGTTCAAGTTCCAGCTCTGCAGCTCATCAATTGTACCACTTTAGAGAAGCCATTTCTACCCCTCTGGGTCTAGTTTCCTCATGAGGGGGCTGGGTTCTTTCTCAGGTTCCTTCCAGATTTAAATCCATGATCTTGTGATTTTCTGGGCCTCAGTTGTTTTATCTGCAAGTGAGGAGATCAAAATAAATACTCTCTAAGGTGCCTATGTGGGCAGCTAGGCAGTGCAAAGGATAGAGCACTAGATTTGGAGTCAGGAAAACCTGAGTTCAAATCTGGCCTCAGATACTAGCGTGTGACTCTGGGCAAGTCAACTTTGCTGCCTCATTTTCCTCATCTGTAAAATGGACTGGAGAAGGAAATGGCAAACCTCTCCAGTATCTTTGCCAAGAAAACCCCTAAAGGGGTCATGAAGAGTTGGACATGATTAAATGACTGAACGACAACAACAAGGTGCCTTTTGGCTTTGAAGATCTGTAATTCTATGATTCCACTCAGTGCATGCACATACACATGAACCACTTTTTTCCCTTTCCCCCTACTATATTTAAGTTGTCTAGGGTACAAAGGTTTAACAAATAAAGCAGGTCTTCAAGTGAAAGGGAAGATCTCAATCAATGAAATGAAACAGTCCCTGCCCTCAAGGAGCTTACCCTCAAATGGCATTTACAATAGCTTAAATTTAAGTAGCACATTATGAGTTACAAAATGCTTTCCTCAAAACTTCATGAAGTAGCTAGGATATTATTGTTCCCATTTTACAGATGAAGGAATAGGCTCAAAGACATTATATGACTTGCCTAAGGTCACATAGCTAGTAAAGGTTTGAAGCTTAGATTCTAAACTAAGTCTTCTAATGATAACACTGGAGTGCTTTCTGCTCATAAGTGATAGGGGATTTGAGGATGATTAAAAGTAGAGGCAGAAAACAAGATTATGAACAGATCACTATCTCTGTTCTAAGTATTTGTGGCGAGACTTTCTGTTTCATATTATTTGTTGTTGTTCAGTCACTCAGCCATGTCTGATTATACTTGAGCTCATGGACTTTTTGTCCATGGGGTTTTCTTGGTAAAGATACTGTAGTTATTTGTCATTTCCTTCTCCAGTGTACTACCATTTTACAGATGAGGAACTGACGGAAATAGGGGTTAAGTGACTTGCCCAGGGTCACACAACTAAGTAGGTAACTGAGGCTGAATTTGAACTCAGGTCTTCCTGACTCTAGACCTGGTTCTCTGTGCCACCTAGCTGTTTCGTTTCATATCCACAAAGGCTGTGCACTTGAACCCAATGGGCACATACAAAATGATGACCCATCACTAGACAGAGTCCACAGAAACAATGTGAATAAGGACTTAGTCAACTAAAATATGATACTTGCACTAGGTTTTGAGTTTTCATGTTCCTTACAGCAATAACATCACAACAATGTGGCAAGGGCACTGGATTTATAGTCAGGGAGGATTAGTTTAAATCTTGGTTTTTCTGCTTCTTAGTTGGGCAACCACATGGAAATCATATAACCCATTCTGAGCCTCAGTATCCTCATCTGTAAAATGGGTATAATATTGCATTACACACTTCAGAGAGTTGTAAGGCTCAAGCCTTCTCTCCTTTGTATCATAATTATTTATGCTCATGTCTTTTCCCTCAGTGGACTATTAAGTTCCTTGAGGTAATAAGGGCCTTTGCTGCTGTCTTTCTACTCTCAATGACTAAGACGGTCTCACTTATGTGATTCAAATACTTATTGAATTGGATAATTATGAATTACTTTTAAATGATAAAGTGCTACATAAATGTAAGTTACTATTTTAATGATGATGATGATGATGATGATGATGGAACCCAGGGGGATGTGTATGTGTGTGTGTGTGTGTATGTGTGTGTGTATGATTCAACAACAAGTGATAAATCTTGTAGTTCAGTTCAATCCAATAAGCACTTATTAAGCACCTACTATGAGTACTGAGGAAGTGTGGTACAGAGGATAGAGTGCTTATCTTCCACTGTGGGGGATACAATATGTAAACAGATAGCCATACACATGACATTTGAGAAGAGAGAGAACAATTAAAATGAGGGGGATCATGAGAGGCTTCCCAGAGGAGGTGGCTCATGAACTGAACCATAAAGGAAGCTAAAGATAAAGATTCCAGTGCTTAACACAGTGCCTGGCATGCAGTAGGTGCTTAACATTTATTGACTGACTGAACATTTAAGAGGCAGAGATGAAGCAGGAGTCCATCTTTGGCATGGGATGTGCTCCATTCAAAAGCAGGGAGGCTGAAGATGGTACCAATTTGGCCAATTTGGCAGTATGATACAATAAGTGATAGAATAAGTAAGAAACCTGGTAGGGTTGTCTGGAGGCAGGCTTTGAAGGTCCACCAAACTAAAGAATTTGTCACTGCAACCTCTCCTAAAGGAGAAGCATGTTTAAGAGAGGCTTATATGAAATGTGGAATGAAGGGCATCAATACCATACTGGAGAACTCAATGGTCATTTTGTATGAGTCCGACATCTTACCATCACAGGCCTGGAAGAAGCCTGGATTGAACGTCCACTTCTCCATACCAAGAGTGTGGGTGAGAAAAAAAAGTTAAATTAGCTTTAAAAAAAGATGTTATGAAAACGTTGCCTTTCCTTGTTCCCCAATTTTTACTTAGCCCAGTTTATTTAGTAAACAATTGTTTTAATTATTTTCTTCTTCTTATTTATTTAATTAATCTACTACCATTTAATTATTTAATTATTACATTCAATTTGATTTTTAAATTATTTATTTATTTTATATCATTTATTTATATTTTATTATTAATTATAATACAATTAATTATTGACTAGAATTAGAAAAGGGTAAGAAGTATAATGTGCATAATTGGGGTTAGCTTGGATAAAGCTGAGCATCAAATCTCTCTCTGATGTGTGATAATTATTTCATAAAGCATTCTCTTTGATTCCACTGGCATCATGAGAAAAAAATCAAAACTTCTCATTAGAACCACTAACAGCACAGTACCCACCTGAAGTTGTTGTTTTTTTAAAGTGCAATTAATGTTTCAATTGGTAGGAAATCACACCACTCTCTAGATTACATTTCACCTTTCTTCCTAATGTGCATAGAGAAGGATACAAAGCGTTTCTTACTTTCATTTGTTTGTCTCCATTGGCAAAATTATTTGTAATTGCAAGGGAATGTTGAAACCGGGATCCTCCAATTCCTGCATCAGCTATTAACTGGCTTACAGCCTTAATGAGCTAGAAGAGAAAGCAGAATAAAATAAAAAAACAAACACATTTTCAGAAGTAGCCCCATCCTGCTTACACACACGCATAGGACACAGTGGACCTAAGAATATTCCTCCAGTGGGTCCAACTATGGAAGTCCTTCTTTACCATTCATTAAAATGACTAGTTAGCACTCTAGTAAAGGTTTTTATGTGTATCTATTACAAGGAGACCACTTTGGTGTTTTGTGGACTCTGATTTCTAGAAAACTCTGCCATTGGGACCTTGAATTTTGGCACATTCTGTAAGCTGGAAAGATTTTGAGCTCAGGCCCAAGCAGAGACTGTGCATCTCTTATCCAAGATTTTCCTGCCTAGCTAAGCTGGGAGAGGTTCATCAAAAGATAGATGGCCACCAGATGATAGCATTTTTTTTTTTCATCCACACGAACTCAGCAAGGCTGTCTATTAAGGCATGCAAGGAGGGGCTATGATCTGCTTTGGTGGAAGGAGTACCCACTCTAAATGAAACCAGATCTTTTGAAATATTTGGAGAAGAAACATTATATATCCTGAAGCCAGACTGGCAGGAGCTCAGAATGCCTAGAGGTTTTGAAGTTAATCAATCATTCGATCAATCAATAAGTATTTATTAAGCTCTTAGTATATGCCAAGCATTGTGGTAGGTGCTGGCAATACAGGTACACAGTGTGAAACAATCCCTACTCAGCAGGGGCTTTGTTCTAATGGTAGGTCTGGAGACAGACCTAGGAAAAGGTAGGAAAGTAGGGACATTTAGAACTCCTTTTTCTCATGACTTACTCTTACTCCCAAGCCTGTCCAAAGCTCTTGTTCTGCAGATGGAATGGAAAACATTGGTTCCTCCCTATTTTTCCCAGCTGTCTACTCCTCAAGGGGGGGTATTTGGGGGTACGTGTCAGAGGCATCCTGTAGAGGGATTCCAGTTGCCCCTCTAATTGATTGCCTGATGGGAATGATGTTACCCACCCAAGGTTGCTTGTCATAGAGAGCTGATCAGTAGCTTTGGGGGCAGCTAGCCCTAAAAATTGGCAAGACTTACTTGTAAGTGGGATCTGACTATTGACTTCTGCTTGTTAAATTCAAAATTCTTCCTCATGAAGAAATACAGGAGTGCGGAGGCCTCTGTCTGAGTTGACCGTGACCTGTGGTTACAGCATTTTAAGACTTCGTAGCAAAACGATCCACAGAGGTCGGCCTGCCCTTGAAAGAATGCTGAAGGAAACTAAAAAATGAAAGACAGACTGAGCAGAGCTAACATCTCTCTCCATTCCTTCAAACTTTAAAAAAAGTCCCTTAACAACGCTCCTGCTTTTGCTTACCTTTTGTATCTCACACAAATGGAGAGGATATAATTACTTTTATCAAAGTTACGATAATATTTTTCTTGCCCAAAGTGGGGTGACTTTACTTGTTGCTACACTGTGCTAGCTGGTTGGCATCAATCTAAAATATCTCAGACCACCTTCTGAAGCCCACTACCTACTCGCCCAACATGAGTTGCACCACTGGTTTTTATTTAGAAATGTGCTAGCGGGTTGGAGTTGAAACTATTGCCATGTGCAAAGGATTCCACATGATGTGAAGGGAGATACACAATTAGAACAGAAAGACTATATGTCTATGTAGTACAATCATTTGTATTTCTGTATACAATTCCACAAACTCTGTGAGTATTTATGAAACTATTGGATAGGAACGTAACTTAGAGAATTTCTTGCACTTCATGGCGGTGAACCAAGTAACGATGAGACATCATTGGAGGCACCTTGGCATCTTCTGACAAGCAAGTATGACCCTTTTGGGCAAATATACTCAATCTTCTTCTGAGCAAGGAGTTGGAAGAAGAATAGGGGTAGGGTAAAGGTGGAGATCACTCTGAGGTCAGGGTGAGTGACTGCTAGTAAAAGGCAGGACAAGAGGGAACTTTAATAATAACATTTATACAATACTTTACAAAGCCTTTGCAAGACATTTTATAAACTTTATCTCATTTAATCCTCACTACAACTCTAGGAAGTAGGTGCCATTGTCACTCCCCATTTTGCAGATGAGGAAATGGAGGCAGATTGTATTTAAGTGACTTTCCCAGGGTTACATAGCTAAGGGAGTAACTGAGGCAGGATTTTAACTCAGGTTTTCCTGATTCCAGGATCAGGTCTCTACCCATCGTTCCACCCAGCTATCTAGAGAAGCGTTTGCTGCTCAGTTCCAGAGAAGAGCTCACAACATTGCTTCTTGTGACTATGTACAAGGTGTGGCAGGTCTTTATATCTAACGGGGCAATAGTCACAAGTAGCCATCCAAGTGGTAACTTGAGCAAAAGCTGGCACTGTACCCAATTAGTTACTCTGGGGGCCACTGTACCCCATGAATCATGAGGAGTAAGTCTACAGTGGATCTTACTCTGGGTTCTAACTTACAAAATCACAACTAAAATGTCTGGCTGTCACCAAGCCCTAAGGCACTGGCCCAATCACTGAGATAATGACAGGTGGACTTTGTGGGTCCCCCAATGGGGGTTGGGAGTCTGCTGTCAATGAGGAGGTACGACAATTGTCACACATTCCTTACTTGGTGACTTGAATGATGACTACTTGAACCTTGGGCTGCCAGAGATAGGACACACAGTTTAAACTTGGTTGGTGCTTTAAAATGTGTATTTTCTTGTGGGCAGTTAGGTGGCGCAGTGGATAGAGCACCAACCCTGAAGTCAGGAGGACCTGAGTTCAAATCTGGCCTCAGACACTTGACACTTAACTAGCTGTGTGACCCTGGGCAAGTCACTTAACCTCAATTGCCCAAAAATAAAACAAAACAAAAATTTGCATTTTCTCATTTGAACCTGCCATCCCCATTTTAAAAATGAGGAAGTGGGACCTCATAGAGATTAAATGTCTTGCTCAGGGTCACGTACCTAGGAGTTTCAGGTCTTCCAGCATTCTATCATGATACCACCCCCATATTTCCCAAGATTTTGTTGGGCTATTTGAGTCAAGAAAGGTATGATAGCTGGAGATAAATTTGGCCATTTAGTTAATGTGTAACCTTAGAGCAGTCAGTTCCACATCTGACCTTTAGTTTCCTCACCTGCAAAATGGGCATAAAAAAGCTCATGTTATCACCCTCATGGGACTGTGAGGAAAATTTTGTGTCATTTTAATTTGAGCTATTGTGATTATTACTATTATTATCTGTGCTACAGCTGCCTCTGCCACCAGGATTGTAGGCAGGGATATGTGGGAGCCAACTCTAATCAGCCTGCTGTTGTTCAATTTTCAGTGTGAACATTTATACCTCAGAAACTGGCAAATGCCACAAATCAGGGCTTGATTTATTGTTTTGTTGATTGTCTAGACTTAAGAAAATGATGGAGAAAATATTAATAAGGCAAATTAAAGTTAAAAGTGTGTCACACATACATCTTATTTTTTAGAGAGCTGGTGGTTAAACATTTACTAGCATACCCTTGGTTATAGAGATATCTCTTCTTCTAGTTAAGCAGATGCACTTGACAAAGTTATTGGCCCAATTTGAGATTATTGTTCAAAATCTGCTTCCATTTTCTTTTTTTAAAAATTATATTCTTCCCCCTACAATTAACAATAACCAAAATATTTTTGAACAGGTCTTCACACGTGCATCTCCACTCCTCAATGTTTAGATTTACACAATGTCATATAGGTCAGAGGCATGTATCAGGGTACAAACTTCACTGGAGTATAAGGGCATTATTACCTTCGATACAAACAACCTTAATGCAGCAAAAACATGTTTCAGAGCAGTTGCCGACTGATTCACTTGTAAAAAGAGAAGGTAGGTATCAAAAATCCTTTTCATCATTGAATTCTGGCATTCAGATTGCTGGAGATGTCTCTGGGAAATTAACAGAAAAGTGATCATAAATAAGTAGAAGAGCCTGAAATTTTCGTGCGTTTCCTGTATTACAATGTGAGCTCTTCGAGGACAGGGAACACCTTTTTGCCTTTCTTTGTATCCCTAGTGCTAAGCACATAATAGTACTGCTTGTTAACTGGCTGATTAAAAGACCACAGGTCTGGTAGTTAGGTGATCTGAGTCTTACTCATTGCTTTGCCTACCACTACCATAGATAAGTGTTGGGTCTTAGTTTCCTATCTGCAAAATGAGCAGCTCCTTAGTTTTCTATTTATTCATTCATAACCAGCCCCATATTATATCCATAAAGCAGGCTATACAAATTCCTATGATAATAGGTATTCAAATTGGTGGATTCCTTTGGTGAATTAGTGGGAAAACATGGACAACAAGCACAGGCAGCCGTAGATCTATTTTGACCAAGTTCTCTGTAGGGAAAACCCACAGTGATGGGATCCTAGATCCTCTGTATTGTTTCTCCTACCTGATAGAATGTAAGCTACTTGAAGGCAGGGATTGTTTCATTTTTTTGGTCTCAGTGCTGTATAGATAATAAGTATTCAGACAATGTCTGCTGGTTGAATGAGTGAATGAATCCAGCAGTCCCCTGATGCAAACTTTCCTCTTTGCTAAACTTACCAGCTGTGGTCCTCAGACAGGATTTGCCTATTGTAAGCTTGACTTGCATAATTCCTCTTTGTATCTTTCTTTATTTCAGAAGGCATGATAAGTCATATTTTCACTCTGGCTTTTCTTCACCAAATTGTCTTTCCCAAAGGAAATAATAGGCAGCCATTTTTAATACCTGGCCAGAGTAATGTCCAGGTCATTATCCAACACCATTAATCAACTTACTTCTCTTAGAGCCTAGTTTTTATTTCGTAGTGTTGAAACAGTCAATTCAGGTCCAACTGTTGTCACAAAACTCCTGATGACATTTTGCTCCATGATGTTCTGCTATGGCTAGGTGACATCACATACCCACTAAACTTTCCCCTGTTGCAATCTTTTCGCTCTTCTGAGGAGAGTGCCCCTATGAGACTCACCTGGTGGACACGAATGAAGAGGCTTAGCAGATCCAGAATTGTGAGGCAAACCTCAGTGGCGGTATTGGCCTCTGTGTCTACATGGTGCACAATGTCTATTTCATTGGAATTACCTATGTATAAAAAGTTGAAATGTGTACATAAATTCTAATGTGATCTTCATCCGGTAAAAGACATTTGTCTGAGGAGCAGATTCAAAGTGATCTAGTATCTTCCAATCATTTCTCAAACCAAAGATTTCCTATTCACTCAGATTACCTCATTGGCTAATTTTGCAACTCAGTATTTTCTTTGTATTCCAAATGAAGATTTAAAGAGCCAAAGTGATCTATTTCCCTCCATAACAAGTATTGGTAACTTGTCCTTAGTTTTCTATTTATTCATTCATAACCAGCCTCATATTATCTCCACAAAGCAGGCTACACAAATTCCTATGATGATAAGACTACTGTGGAGTAGTGGGTACAGGATATTTTCCTCCATATTAGAAGACTACAAAAAGTACAGATCATTAGTTACCTTTGGTGGGTCAGGTAGCCTTAGTTGCTACCTTAACATGTCTCCCCTATTAGACTATAAGCTCCTTGGAGGCAGGGATTGTTATTTTGCCTATATTTTTATCCGTAGAGCTTTATATGATGCCTGGTACACAGTAAACAGTTTATAAATGCTTTTTGACTTGACTTAACATTTAAAAAATCTGAAGTCTCCAAGCTGGAAAGTCTTTAAGGATCATCTAGTCTACCTCCTTCTTGTTACAGATGAGGAATCTGGGGTCCAGGAATGTGACTTGCTCAAGGTCACACGACTCATAAGTATAGGAGGTAGGATTTGAAACCTGGTCCTCTGCCTCCAGAACCAGTGCTCTTTTCACCATACCATGTTGCTATTTAACAAAATATGGGATGGCATTCTCTTCCACCTCCTGACTGCAGTATATAGATCTCCTGATATTGCATGACTTGCCACTCAAAGATGACATTTTTACACCTTTCTGAGAAAGAGAGCTTTACCTCCTTCCACGGGATACTCAGCAGCCCAAAGGAACTGGTATTAGCTAGCATTTATAATAGTCATTTATAAAAAGTGCTTAGCATAGTGCCTGACACATAGTAGGTGCTATATAGATGCTTGTTCCTTCCCCCCTTATATAGCACTTGAAGGTTTGCAAAGCATTTTGCAAATAACTCAATTTTTCCTCCCAACAACCTTGGGAGGTAAGTGCTATAATTATCTTCATTTTACAGATGAGGAAACTCAGGCAGGCAGAAGTAAAGTGCCTTTCCCAGGGTCACAACAGGTAGTAAGTGTCAGATTTGAACTCAGGTCTTTCTGACTCCTGATTTAAGACTCCATTCCCTGTGCCACTTTATGTATCTACATTCTTAGTAGAGTTCCTTCTCACTGACTGTGTTATCCAGCTTCAAAAGTGGCATAGCCAGCACTAGGAAAAGCCTGCAGGCCTTTTGCCCAGGGACCATAACCAGAATGATATGTTAGATATTGGGCCTGTATGTTCACCCTCTCCCCTCCACCCAGTCATGTTGTAATTGTTGTCTGATCTTCCAGAATATAATCTTCCTGAGAGAAAAAACTTTTTGAGGAGTGTTGCTGTTAATAGTATAACGAATTTCTTTACCTTCTCTTAATCTCAATAGCACGGCTTCTCGTACAAATTGAATGGTAACTAAAAGGGGCAACAATCAGATTTCCAATGATTCTGGCTTACTTACTGGTGATGGTGTTATCCAACATTTGTAAGAGTTTGGGGTTAGAAAGTGCATTTTTGCCACGGATTATGGGTAAGGTTTGAGATCTGTGATGCTTATGCCCTTCATGACTGGAAGTGGTATGCATCCTAAAAAGTGAGAAACAGAAGTCACTTAAATACATCAAGCTAATTAGAAATAATCAATGAAAACAATTTTAAAAAATACTTAAATGTCTAGAATGGGACTAATTATGAAACAACTAATTGTAGGATTTATCACTGTGGTCAATACACTACGATGGAAATTTCAGTGGAAAATTCAATTTTAGTACAGAGGTTCTTAACCTTATGAAATCTAAGTGTTTCTCTTAAAGGATTTACAGAAGTTGTGGGGGAGATCCTCTCCTAGAGAGATTTCAGGGGGTCCATGAACTTGAATGGGAAAAAATCCACATCTTTATCTTTACTAATACAGAAATGAAATTGAACATTTTCTTCAATTACTGGAAAACCTTCTGAGAAGAGGTCCATAGACTTTACCCGCCTGCCAAAGGGGGTCCATGACCTAAGAAATATTCAGCACTCCTGCTCTAGAATAACATACAAACTCCTTAGCTTGGCAGTTAGAACCCTTCACAGTCTGGCTGCAATAGACTTTTCCGTATTTCTATTTTCCATCACTCCCTTTCCTGTCTTCTTTGTTCTAGCCTAACTGGCTGACTTGTTGTCTTCTAAACTCAACATTCCATCTTCTTACTCTATAGCTTTGAAGACTGTTCCTCATCCCTGGAATGTACTCCTCCTTCACTTCCATCCCTTAAAATCCTTAGAATCTTCAGGGCTCAGATGTGCTTACTTCCTATGGGAAACCTTTTCTGATCCTCCTCCCCACATGCCACATTGTTAATTCTCTCTTTCTGCTTAATTAATAATCTACATACTCATCTATCCATGTTTTATTCCCTAGGTAATATGTAAGCTTCTTGAGGGCCAGGTCTATTTTTGATGTGTCTTAATCTTTCAGGCACCTAGAATGGTGTCATGCACATAACAGGAACTTAAACAGTTGGATTGGATTGGATGTCTGCTTTGCTAGAGATATTTTATTGGGGCCAAAATAGATTTTTGGAAGAGCTATATACAATAATAAATTATCCTCCTAAAAGCCTTCTTTTGTCATTACAAATAGTGAATTGTACCTCTTGCTAAATATGTGTCTTTGCCAGAACAGAAGTGCAGTATTTATGATAGCATACTGAAGAATTCAAAAGCACAAGCTATTAGGGGAAATAGCTTGTAATTTGCTCCCTGGAGGAACTGTTGCCATATGGGTAAAGTTAACACTTTTAAGAGAAACACTTAGTTCTTGGGAAAGTTAATTTACCAAATGGTACCCATGTGACCTTAAAGACTTAATTCGCCACCCACTGGTGAGTACTTTATTTCTATGTCTTAGCCTGGCTTACTACAGAAAAAACTTAATGTTAATAAATAATAATAATGAAAAAAGGCTTTGTTACAGTTTCCTAGGAAAATGATCTCTGCTGTAACTATTGTAAATCCTTTTCTGTTGTGTGATTGAATCAACTTCTCCACATGTAAAAGTCATAAATGCAGAGCTCATTTTGGTATAAATGTGAACATCCTTTAATAATCCCTAAATTTAAACTTTTTCAGACATATCCAATTTTATTTAATAAAATTATGCAAGTTTTTGAGAGTACTTGACAAGGAATTTTTCTCACAGAGAACACTTGAAATGTTAAGTTGGGGGGCATTTGATATTGGAGAAAGGAAAGATGGCCATGACTTTATTACTATGCAGTTGGTGCCAAAAACATTTTTTGTAAGATATTCTCCAAGGAAGGACCTGGTTAATGGCAACATTGAATCACAACAATAGCCAGCATTTATATAGCCCTTTAAGGTTTACAAAGAATTTTATACATGCTACCTCATTTTATCCTTACAGCAACTTTGTTGAAGTAGGTCGTGTTATTATCATTTTATAAATAAACTGAGGCAGAAAGAAGCTTAGCAACTTGCAGAGTGTCACATAGCTAGTAAGTATCTGAGGCAGGATTTGAAGTCAGGTCTTCCTGATTACAAGTCCAGCATTATAGCCACTGTACCACCTAACTGCCTCTACTTAAGTTATGGTTCTTTTTTCCTTGGAGATTCTTAGGATTTACCATTACATTTAAGTTCCAGAAGAGCTAATGATAGGAGGAGAGCCTGAAACACTGGGGGAAGGGTTGAAGACAGCTTCATTGTCTCTCTCTTGGTCGTATTTTAAGATAACACCATGCTGTTTCTATTAAAGGATAGCCTGATGGCCTCAGATGCTTTAGTCAAATGCCTTATACCTCTTCCAGTTATGAAACTGAGAACAGTGTTTATTTGGGAAGCAAATGATGAATGGCTCTCTCTTCCTACTCTTTATTTGTTCTACCCCTCTGCCAATATAATAGGTTTATAATTCTAAGGATGTTTACTATTGTTTTAACTGCCCATAAAAACAGCTCTGTAAGGGAAGGATGGAACACTGGATACTGGAAACAAATGACCATTCTCCTGGTCTCATGTCTGGTCTTCAAGATTAGGTTATTTCTGAGTTAACCACAGGTATGTTGGTCTTAGGTGGTCCATATGTGGCTGGCTTGGGAAAGCTGCTCGAGCTGACAGAAGATAGATGAACTTACGCCATCTCCCAGAATCTCAGGAACAAATGGCCTGGATTCTGAGACCCATATGGTGGACCCTAATGGGTAGATGTAACATGCTTGGTTCTAAGATATAGGTCCACTTTTATTTGCAAATCCCAGGAAGTATTTTGGTCTTCAAGGGGACCATTGTACCTAGAGATGATGTGGGGCCAATTCAGACTACCCAGGAAGATCTCTGCTCATTGGATTAGACACTTGGACCTAGCTCAAGTTCAGGCTAAACTGTAGCCCACAGAGGTAAGCAGAACAGGTCCAACCTCAGGGAAAATTATTATTTATTATTGCTGAATGTGGATTGCACACTTAAGGTCAAATTCTAGGGTACCATCCTATGGTATGGACAAAGTATGGTCTATGATCTTTTGTGTGCCATAAATCCCATGGTATCATAGATTTAGAAGTAGAAAGAACTAGAGATCATCTAGTCCAAATTTTCATTTTACAGTTTAAGGAATTGAGGCCCAGTGTGGTTAGGTGACTTTCCCAAGGTCACACAGTTTATAAGTGGCAGAATTAGAATTTGAATGCAAATTCTCTACCTCCATATCCAGTTTTTCCAACTGCACTATGCTTCCTACTCAGATTGCTTTCTAAAACCTTCAAGAATACTGCTTTAGTTATATAAATTGGTAAACTACCAAAGTAAGGGATAAACAAAACCAGGATGTGATATTAGCATAGAATTGGTTCATATGAGATTCTAATTCAATTCAATAAACATTTGATTTATTAAGTACATACTAACTTCAGGAACTTTTTAATTACACCCTCCATTTTAGCAAAAGGAGATACAGTAGTACAGCTTAAAAAAACAACTGTGATTACTAAAATAAAAGAGGCCCAGATAGAATCTAATATTTTGCTAGTTGTTTAGAAGGTATTTGTTTTGGTTTAGACCCATGATTCTATTGGTCAAACTCTAATCTGGTAATTCTTTTGTAACTTAAGAATTGTAGAGAGTTGCCTGAGGTCCTCGGGGGTTATGTGACTTGCCCATGACTACTACATGTCAGAAGGAAGACTTGAACTCAGGGCTGATGATTCCAAGATGAGCCCTCCATCTATTTATGGATGGCCCTCCATGTCGCTGTGAATATGAGCATCTTGAGGGCAGGGACTGTTTTTGCCTTTCTTTGTATCTTCAGTATTTAGCCCAGTATATGGCACATAGTAGGTGCTTAATGAATGACTGCTTACTGTTGTTGCTGTGGCCTCTCAATGGAAGATTAGCAACCATTAAAAAGGCCCAAATATTGGAACAAAAGTGTGTTAACCGTGTTAAGATTCAAGAGAGTTTCCTTAAAAAAACCCTCACTTTTAATGGAATCCAAAGGATAAATTATTTACAATCCATACTTGGTTTGACACACATACATACATACAAACATATATATATATATATATGTATACACACATATATACATGTGTGATACAAGTACATAAGTGTATATGTACGCATATATTTGTTATAGAAATTTGTTGTTGAAATAATTTACAATCCATATTTGGTTTAATATATGCACACATATGTACACATGTGTACATGTATATGTATATTTCAGTGTATATGATACATGTGAGGTGTATGTATTTAAATCTGTATATGTGTCTGCATGTGTATAGATACCCATATATGCATTATGTATGTATGTATCTGGCATGACCTTACCATTGTGAGAGGAGACCTGTGGTCTGACAGGAAGAATTAGAACCTTTGAGAGTTCCATTATTCTGGGTTGCCTGGACAAACTTAAATGCAGCAGCAATTTTCCTATGAAGAAAATATGCATGTTAATTCAATAACAATGTGTCTAAGAAATGCAGGAACATATCTAACAAAACAAGAACTAGAATGTTAATCTGCTAAATTTCATTGATTAATAGAAGAAATATGATCATAAGAGTCACATTTATTGCTTGCAACTGAAAAATCAGGTTTGGATAAGGATCTTGACCTGAGATTTTTCTCAAAAGAAATGGATAACAATAGAACAAAAGCATCTTTGTGATTATTCCTCTATGGTTGTTTGTTGAAGGATCTTTCTGAAATCAATATATAAAAATTATGCCCACATAACCTCTTTTTATGATGAAATTAATTCAGCCAATATATCAGTAAATTCAGGTTCCCATTATTTTTCACCTAGATTATTGAAATATGTTTTTTTTTTTTTGGAGGCAATCCAGGTTAAGTGACTTGCCCAGGGTCACACAGCTAGTAAGTGTTATATGTCTGAGAACAGATTTGAATTCAGGTCCTCCTTACTCCAGGGCTGATGCCCTACCCACTGCTCCACCTAGCTGCCCCGAAATAGGCTCTTAATTAGGCTTTTGCTTCAAGTCTCTCCTCTTCCTCCAATCTTTATATAGCCAACTAATTGATATTGGCAAAGCCCAGGCCTGCCCATGGCCTTTTCTTGCTCCAGTGATTCCCTGTTATCCCTGGGATCAAATACGAACTCTTCTGGTTGGTGGTCAGAGGCTTTCACAATGAGATTCCAACCTACCTTCCCAGTGGTATTACTTCAAGTACTCTAGGATCTGGCCAAATTGCCCTTCCTGTTCCTCATACTTGATAATCCATTTTCCATCTTTGCATAGTTTGTCTTCCATGCCTGGAAGGCACTGCCTCTTTCCCTCTTTCTCTTAAAATCCCTAGTTTCCCTCAAAGCTCAGCTCAAAGGCCATATCCCACTTGAAGGCTTTTTGATTCTCCCAAATGCTGTTACTGTTTCACTTACAAAATTACCAGGTATTTATTTTTGATTAGCACGTATTTATTTTGTATATACTTATATGGATACATGTGGTTTTCCCAATGGGGTCCCTAGGAGCCTCGGACTCTTTCATTTTTGTCTATTTCTAGCATCAAGCACAGTGCCTTCTGCAAACTAGGTACTTAATAAGTTGCTTATTTATTAATTTATTGATTAAATTCTCTCAGGAATATTTAATATATATTACTGGGGGAAAAAGTCTTCCTTTGCTGATCTTAAATACCTTATATACAGAAAAGGCCCTTTCAGACTACCTGCCTAAATCAAAGGCTGCATAACAATACTGATTTAAAGCCTGCAAAAAAAACACCTAACCTTCCATTCTGCTTCTTATCACAGATGTATTTTATGATATCTGTTCTAGGTATCACAATTGCTAGTTATGGCCCTGGTGACCCCCATGCTCTTATATGTCAGCATCTAAAGTTTCTAGATTCAATGTGAAGTGAACCAGGATGGTGGCTATGTGAGTGGAGAGGAGACTAGGTTTCAAGGATTAATCTGATACATTAAATTGTTATTTCATATATGTCCTAAAAATAGTAGTAGTTCAAAAATGTTACCTTATTATATTACGTTTGCCCAGGTATCTGAAATTTTGAAGACAAACACTGAAAGAAAAAAAAAGGCAAATTCTGATTATTAGTACCATGTTCAGGGAGCAAATCACTTAAACTTAGAATATTCATAGTACTAGGGATGGGGCCTGGGCCTGGGTTTCAGTGATATGTATGGTGAGCTCCCAAGTGAAGAAACTCTATTAGCGAAGGTGTCAGTATTTCTCAGCAACTTATAGGCTTAGCAAGTTATCTAGAAGAACTGAAGAGGAAAATGATTTGTCCAGGGTCATTTGGTCAGGAAACATCAGAGACGGAACTTCAATCCAAGTCTTTCTGGCTCTAAGGCTAGTTCTCTAGTTGTGATTTCAGACTGCCTCTGAAGATGTTCTTTAGAAAGAAAAAAAATCCTTTTAATCTTGTTTGTCAGTTCTCTTTTTGTAGTAAACAGAATGCTCGACTCAGAAGGAGGAAATGCTGGAATCAGTTCTGCCTCAGATGCTTATTAACCGTGCAACTTGTTTGACCTCCAAGGTCTCTCAACTTACTATCCTATGAACCATAAGCAGGTCATAGCCTCTCTGAATCTCATTTTCTTCATCTGTAAACTGGAGAAAGGGATACATGTAGCATCTATATCTTAGGTTGTTATGAGTAGCAGTTAACATAATGGATGTAAAGTGTTTTGTATACATTAAAACGTCAATTGTTATAATTCATGGTGTCATAGAATGCTGAAAACAGAGAAGTCAGAAAACATCTTTTCTAATTTTCTCATTTGTAGATAAGGAGACTGAAGGTCAGAGATGTCATGACATTGTTAAGTGGCATAATTGAGACCTGAATCCAGGACTGTGCATGAAATACCAGTTCACGGGAGGTAATTGTTAAATTTTCAGTCTAAGTGTTTATACCTTAGAAAAAGGCAAATGCTACAAATCAGGGTGCAAATGCTACAAATTAGGGCTTGATCTATTGTTCTGTTGATTAGACTTAACAAAGTGATGGAGAAAATGTTGATATTTCAGATTAGACTTAAAAGTATGTCATACATTTTCAGAGAGTCAGTTGTTAAACATTTGCTCGCACATTACTGTTTGACCACTAAGTCCCAATACCAACAAGAGCATTTTTTCCACTACATGATATTGCCTCCCACTCCCCAAGCCCCATTCAATTCACTAGATAAGTGTTTATGACAGTCGGAGAGAGAAAATAATAAAGAATAAATAAATCTATAAAGATACACATGCATATATTACTATATATTGTAAATATACATGTGAACATATTTACATTCACACACACATATTTATATATATACATATATAGATAGATAGATAATTAAGTTATAGGACTTACTCCAATATGCTGAAGAAATCAGATATCTCTGAAATGGGTGCTCTTTGCCAGTAGGAAATCAAAGTCTCTGGAAGCATATGTCAAATAGTATGAGGTTATTTGAAATCCAGTAGTTTTTCTCGTACTCAAAAGTCATTTTAAAGAGATGCCTTTACCTTCTGAAATGGTCTTCATGATGTGAAGAAAACACATAAGAAGACTCCTCGTTTCCGCTTGATCAAGCTTGTCATATCTCAGCGTCAGTCCTATCAGGGACAGCGGCCTTGCGATCTATTGAATCAAAGACACGGTAGCTACTGAACAAGATCAGACGCTCTCAGGATCAGTCATGGCAATGGGATGCAGGGACTTGTTCTTGGGGAGAGGCTCGTACCTTTTCACAGTTGTCAGTTTTCTCGCTGCTTTTCTCGTTGGTACTTGGATTGGAGTCAAGACTGGCAAGCGAAGCTCTCGAATCACCATGGTTTACTGTAGAAATAGCTATTGATGAAAAAGCTGCAAACAAAGCCACAGCACACATACTAAAATGGGATGTATGGGTACAGAAAATGAAGTTAAAGTGAGAACTCACAAAGAGGTTTAGTATCATAGTGACATCTAGGGACATGACAAGGACACGGTGATGGGGCTATGTCCTGTTGCAATAAAATTTAAGCGGTGCTAACAGAATTTGTTACTCTTTCAATGAGTAAATTGATAAATTGTTGTCAATACTGAGCTACTTCAATCTTAGTAGCTCAGTATTGACAATCTATCAAGAAAGCTATAAGATTTTATACTTTTGCCTCTGACAAAATGAAATTGTCTTAAAAGGTTGATTTGAGGGTCTCCATTTTGCTTCCTGCTACCCATGTATTTGATGACATCTGCTCTAGGTACTGGAATAGCTAATTATTGATCCAGTGGTCCCCATGTAAAGTTCCTGGATTCAATGTGAAGTGAAAGTGACCTGAACTAGGATGGTGTGGATGTGATCAGAGAGGAGAATATGTTTGTGTGCATGAATAAATATGAGTTATGTACATGTATATATATGCATATATGGAGAGAGAGAAAGAGGAGAGACACACAGAGACAAAGATGGACAGACAGGGACTGAGAGAGACAGAGAGACAGAGACATATATAGAGAGAGACAGACAGAAAGATACAGAGAGACAGACAGGGACAGAGACAGAGAGAGACACACAGATAGAGAGACAGAGAGGCAGAGAAACAGAGACAGCACACAGATAGAGACAGACATATAGACAGAGACAGAGAAAGAGAGACAGTGAGACAGAGATGGACAGAGACAGAGAAAGAAAGGCAGAGAAACAGAAACAGATATATAGACAGGGACAGAAGTATAGAGGCAGAGATAGACAGATAGACACACTGAGAGACAGAGACAGAAAGATACATATTGAGAGAGAGAGAGACAGAGACAGAGAGACAGAGACAGAGAGACAGAGAATTTGGCAACTGAGTTCATTTGTGAGGGGATGAAGGTGAAGAATGACAACAGAATTGTGCAACTAGGTTATTGGAAGGACAGTGATGCCCTTGACAATAGTAGGGAAGTCTGGCAGATGGGTTAGTTTTTGAAGAAAAACAATTCTGTTTTGGACATGTTGCATTTGAGGTGTCTGTGGAACATTTAGTTTGAAATGTGCAATAGACAGTTTGTGATGCTAGATTGGAGCTTAGCAGAGAGATGAGGAACGAATATGTACATGTTGAGTGTTCTGCATAATCACTGAATTCACGGGGCTGATGAGATCATCCCATGAGAGAGTGTAGGGGCAAAAGAGAAGAGGGCATAGGACAGGGTCTTGGGGCATAATCACCATGAATGTGTATGACATAGATGAAGAGCAAGGAGGATCGATCAGGCAAGTAAGAGAACTAGGAGAAGATGCTCAACAGAGTCAGATGCTACAGAGGAATAGAGAAGGATGAAGTTTAAGAAAAGGCTGTCAGATTTGACAATTAAAAGATCTTTGGTACCTTTTAAGAGACTGGGTTGAATAGAATGATGATATTATGATCTGGATGCAGAGGGTTTAGAAGAGACAAATAGAAAAGCAATTGAAAGCATTAAATGTTATTGCTGGTTTTTCCCCCAAAGGAATTTAGTTGAGGAGAAGAAAAATATGGGCTGATAGCTAGCAGGGATGGTAAAATCCAGTGAGAATTTCCTATCTTAAGGATAGGGGAGAGTTGGGTATGTTTGTTGATAGCAGGGAATGAACCAGTAGACAGAGATTAAAGATTAGAAAGAGGGAAGATAGTCGTTGTAATCTGTTGGAGTGTATAAAAAAAATTCATGAAGACTCTTTTTGAGAAGATTTTTACTGATCACATGCATTGAGAACATCAAATGAAAGTGGCCTTTCCAAAATAGCTATCAAAGTTGTATTTTGAAGCTGGAAGACTATTCTAATTCTCAAAAGTGAGCAAGGACAGGCTTTAGCTTAGTAATGGAATGATGAATCTTGGTTTCTTAGGATTTAGAGTAAGCAGGGGACTGAGAGGTCATGTAGCTATGGATCACAAGATATAGCATCATCGATTTAGAATTGAAAGGTTCTTAGAAGCCACATAATCTAACCCCCTCATTTACATGGAAGAAACTAAAACTCATCCCATGCAGATGACTCCCAAAGATTAAATTAAAATAAGTGGAAAATATAATGAGACATCATAAGGTGTCATCCCGATACATAACTAACCAACCAAGCAACTACTCAACACAAATTTATTAAGCAGTTATTTTGTGCTGGGCACTATACTAAGCATTTGGGATGTGAAGAAAGAGAAAAAAACCAATCCCTACAATCAAGTGGTTTATTTCCTAAAGAGGAAGATATATTTTAAAAGTAAGCTGAATGATCAGGGTGAGTTTCTAATACTTCCTAAGGCTTTGGAGAGGATGAAATATACATAGACACTTTGCATGGAGACTAGTCACTGAAGGCTTTTCTATAGTGCAAAGTGAAAGCCACTATGGGGTATACAGAGTGACAATGATTTGTTAAGTACAAAATTGAACAACATTCAGTTAGATTACTTAAGAGCCTACAGGCAGGGCTTACACACTACAAAAAAGATTCTCTCTTTTTCTGTTCCTTTGTACACTTATGGCCCAGACTCACAGAAATGAACTGTCAAAAATACAATGATGTGATGAGATGTAGATGAAGTTGATGAACATGAATTCTCATCAGTTCCCAAGTACCTGCTATGGAGTTAAGAACATCTTTAGAAAATGACGTGTCCACAGAGTTAGCATGCTTCATAGCTGATTGGCTCTGAAATCCTCCATTGGTGCTCAAGTCGTCCCTGGATCCCTGCATTTCAAAAGAAACAACCTGGCTCATTGTAGTGAGAGAAATGATTACTAAAAACAAATGATTTGGGGGCATCCAGAGTTCTCCCTTTTTCTATAGTCTCATTTCAAAGTTTAGTATCTTGAAGGACATTATTGATAATAAGAGTAAATTAACTCTCTTCAATCTTGGTCAGATCCCACCCAATCTTCTACTGAGGTTTGGGTGGGGATAAATTCTTTGAACAGATTGCTCAATCCTGGGGGTAACTTAGAAGTACATGACATAATCAAAGTTTGTTAGAATAGTTCCAGTCACTTGTTGTAATATTCTTTCTCTCATTAATTGTTAACTAATTAGACTTGAATGCCACCCTCAGGAATAACCCTCTTCCAAGAGCTTATAAACTGTGAGCCAGCTCCCGTGATTGCCTTTGGCTTTCAAGAGTACCACTGACCTCTTTTCATTAAAATGCTGGCATTATTGATAAAAGGACTAATTACCCAGAAATTATTTCTCTTGAACTTTTTAAACATCACAGTAACAGTCCAATTTATAATGATAATGAGTTAAACTCATATGCAGATTCTTTATTAAACTTTTTATTGCAGCACATTAGATTAGCTCTTTTATCCCTCTCCAAAGCCAATTTATCAGAAATAGTGCAATTTACCTTTGCATAGCCCTAGTGATGTGTGGACCCTTTTACTCTATGAAAATTTGAATAATGTTACTGCTACTAGCTCAGAGTGAAACACCACTAGGAAGCCTCCTGTGTCCTTGGTTTTAGGTATCAAATGAACATAAATATGCTGGAGTGCCAATCTATGATTTCACAGATCACACTACCTAAGGTAGACAGTCTTCCCTGGTTACTGTGGCCAAAACATTTATTGCCTTATGGCTAACCCAGGGGATGTACTTCTCTGAGCTTAGCTGGACTGACTGTTGGATAGCAAGCCCACAGTTGGTCACTGCACTCATCCTTGAAACCTTTCCATCTTACAAGAAGATGACAGAACTTATGCTTTACTGTCAAAACACTCAAAAATCCAGAATCACTTTCCATACCATGACAAGACATGTTAGTAGGGCTTCAGTGGTGTGTCAATTGATAGATCTTGAGAATCCAGAAAGTACTAAAGATGGGCTGTTAGGACACTAGCTTAGGGAAGGATGATGGAACACTGGTTAATTAGGCCATGTTGGCTGGAACAAATATTTCCCTCTACTGCTCTCTCAGGCTGGGGTAGAGGAAGTTGCAGAAATTTGTATGGAGTATGGTAGAGTGATAAGGGGGTAGGGGTGAGGATTGCAACAAGGGAGTTTGGGAGAACATGGTGTGAGTTGAGCAGGCTATCTGGGAATGTTTTTATTACTGCAATTCTTTTGTGGGATAGGGAGGTGGCAGGGTCCAGATCTATCATTTCATTAGTGTAGCAGAGGCCTCCTGATAAGGAAACTCACTTCACTTAATACAGATTTGTGCACTGAAAAGTTAAATGACTCGTCAAGGGTCATACAACTTGTGTGTGTCCAAGGAAGAACTTGAACCCACGTTTTTGTGCCTCTGTCCATCATGGAAGCTGCATCTCTATGGTAGGGAATGTTATTATGATCTTGATTATTAGCAGGGAACGAGGGAAAATGGAGATACTGATGAATGGGTATTCAAGATGTTGCAAGGGATAGAAGGTAACATCTGAAGATATAACTCTGATATACATGCTTTAAAATAACTTGGTTGAAATGATGGGCCATCCCTGCTTTATTCCTAGGGTCACAGACTTCAGAGTTGGACTTGACCTAGAGGTCAAACTATTTAACCCTTTCAATTCACAGATGAGAAAACCACTTGCAGAGAGGAAAGAGATTCATCCAAGGTCACAAAACAGGCATTTGCTTCTGATGATAAATTTCTTGCTTTTCCTATTATGTCCTATCATTCAAGAGGAAAATGAGATGATTGCTAAAAGAAAGATTAAAATGAAGTTTTGAAGCATTATGTAAAATTACCTGATTAGATGTATTGACTGTAAAAGGAAACAGATCCTTCAGGTAAATCCTTGGCATATTATCAAGCAGCATACCATAAAGGGGCATATATAAAGTGGTTATTTGGGCCTGTTTATCCTAGAGAGAAAGGAAACAACAAGAAGAAGGAGGGATCCTTTAAAATCAATAAAATTTTAGGTTTTATTTTCACTGAATGTAATTAGAAGGAGGGAGAAATCACTTACTGGTTCCTTGTATCGATCATCAAATGAATGCTTAGCCATTATATTTTTAAGAACAGCTAAAGCTAAGTGTCTGATATCTTGGTCTTCCTGTAGTGCAAAGCCGACCTCTCGGAGCAAAATTCCAATTAAGAAGTGTTTGCGGCAAAATTCATTGGTGACAGTATATTCAGGCATATCTTGGTTAGGAAAGATAAAAATCTCACTTTAATATTGTAAACTGAGAATGTTATAAATTCCAATAATAAAGAATGCATTTAGAATGAAATAGTGACATGCCTAAAGGACCTCATAAATGTGCTAGACTGTACCAGCATATAATTTTTTGGGAGTGATATATATAATAACTATTTCAGGCTACCTGGATGCTTTTTGATGTAGCAAGGAAGACAACATGGCTTCCAAAAGCACTTAACATTTTTGAATGATTCACCATCTATTTGTGGACAACAGGGTCTTTATATAGGGGTATTCTAGTTTGGGAAACTGAGGCAGAAAATTTCTAGATTAGGTAAACTGCCCAAAGTCATAGTGAATAACAGCCAGGGCCAAAAATAAAACAAGGCCTTCTAACTCACATTTTAGGATCCCAGAAATCATTTAACCAATATACTTCAAAATCGTTCCTAATTTTGTTTCTATCAAAATAACCTCATAAAACCCAGACAGACTCCATTTTGCATGAAAAATTATGATAGGAACTAAGCTACTAGTTCATCAGAGGACATATGCTACACAAGGATCTGCTACATAAATCATATATTTAGAGTTGGAAGAGACCATAGAAGCCTTTGAGTTCAATATCCTCATTTTACAGATGAGGAAACTGAGGCAACTTAAATGACCTGCCCATTGTCACATGGCTAATAAGTGTCTGAGGCAGGATTTGAACACAGGTCTTCCTGACTCTACCACAGCACTCCAGACTCTGCATCACCTAGCTATTTAATAGGCTTGAAATATATTGAAGAATTAAAAGAGATATGTATACTGCTTTATGGATACAGACATACTTGGTTACAGAATTTTGTTCATTAGTCAGTCCAAGAAAATTCCAGTTACCTTAATAAGTTTAAAAGTGTCAAGGGATTTTGGTTGAGAGAATAAAGTACAATAGAAGGTAAACTTAGGGAAGCCTGAGAATGTGAATAGGTGAAAGTAAAAATTTAATTGATCATTAGTATCATTTGGATTATATACATAATATAGAGCAGCTGGATATATGTCAAAATTTGAATGTGAAGAGTTGTGTAGACATGACTAAACATTTTTTTAAATAGCCATGTGCTATTCTCATGGACCCTATTTTGATGACAGTTATAAAGATAAATACATAATTATCTCATAATATAAACCCATAAACATTTACCTGATGCATGTAGCTCCTGAGTTGATTCTGAAGGTGTCAAAGGGTCTTGAATGAATATGAATAAAAAACAAAAGGTCAGCTGTTTGCATGAATAGACATTTTCTTTGCAGTAGTAGTCACATAATAGATCTTTTTTATGATGCCCATATTGGTTGTTTTTATTGGAAATTGATGAACAAGTAAAATTACGACAGGGTCTACAATGTAAGGGTCTCTGTTCAATGACATCTTTTCTGGAAAAAAAAAATTTGACCATGCTTCCATTTAAGGATTTCAATAGAAAAGCACTAGTCAAAATTCTTCAAAAATGAAATTTCATTCTTTATCTTCTACTCAGTATTAATTTTTCTATACTGAGCTTTGCTTTCTTAAAAGACAGATTCTCCTTCATCTGCTGCTTCTACAGTGAAGAATATACAGCCAGAAACTCTGACTTGTTTTTAGATCAAGGATCAAGCAATTGATTCTATTAGGAACAGTTGATAATACTGATTGAAATTATCAGACCCAAAGTGGCTGACCCAGCAAGACTTCATGAAACACATGAAATCTTGATAATTATACCCTTGGGTTTAATTTGATTCAACTAGACAGACTAGATGTTCCTGAATAATCCTAGGCCTACAAAGAAGCCAAGACAAAATGGATAAAATCACATGCATTTTTAGAAACTGACAAAAATAAGAAGTGGATTATTACCTGGAATGTTGGCTGACCGTATGGGGAGGCATAAAGGAATAAAATGTTCATGATAGCATACTTCTTGAAGAAAATCAAACTTGTATTGGCTTAGGGTCTGAAATGAACCAAAGTCAGACATTCAGTTCTAAAATAATTGATGAAAATGTTTTATGGTAATAATTTCCCCTCTATACTGAAAAAATGCTCATCTATAACCATCTGTTTTGTGAAGGTGTTGTGTTTTGGAAAATTAAAAGTTTAGCTATCTCCAAAATCTTAAAAATCCTCTCTCTCTCTCTCTCTCTCTGTTTCACTCTTCCTACTTATCTTTTTTTTTTTTTTGAGAAGCTCAATTAGTGTATAGATAGCTGGCCTTGGATCCAGGAAGACCTGGGTTTATGTTCCATCTCCGACACATACTAGTTGTACGACCCTGGACAACAAACTGAACTTCTGAGTACTCTAGGTAACTCCTTAATTTTTGCAGAGAAAGTGCCGACCTTCATTGAGAAGACAAAAAAATTTTTTGTCATATTTCCTTACCTCGGAATTCCTGCTATCAATGAAATCACAGGTTCAGTCCCTATTTCTCTCCAAACTTTCTAAGGTTTTATGTGGCTTCATGGAAAGAGACCTCCAGAATCTGGAGTTAAGCAGATCTTATTTCAAACTCTAGCTCTACTTCTTACTATCTGTGCTTCCTTGGGCCGACGAGTAACTCTTTCTAGATCTTTATTTCCTCACTTACAAAGCGAGGGGGTTGGACTGGGCTATCTTTAAATTTCTTCTAGTTCCAACATGTGTTTCTGTGAGTGAGATAGAAGTATATGGAGTAAAAGGAAAATGGAGGAGAAAACACTGGGAGATGATAGATCACTTACAGGACATTTCTCTGTCTCTAGCTATGTCATAAATTGTGGCTGAGTAAAGTTTGATTCTCTGTATTATTCTCTGCTGCTACATGTAGAAGTATGGGGCAAGTGAGGTTTTCCCACAAGATGTCAATTTATCCACTAATGGTTCTACACTGGTGCCTCAGTGTGATATGCAAAGGGGTGGGCTTTGGTACCCATTGAACAGAAGCTCTGGAAGGTCTTAGCTGCCAAGCTTGTGAAGGCTGCCAACGCTGGCCCAATGCCAGTTTGTGTATCTGTTGTCTGAAAGTTGTGAAAGACTCATTACTAGAGGGTTGGCCAAGAGGTGATGAATTATGGAGTCTGCAGTAGTCCTTGGAGCTTCCTGCTAAGGTATGGAGGTTTTGCAGCCTATGCTGGCAGAGGGTATAGTCACATATGGAATTCTGATACACTGAAGTATGTAAACCTTCAGAGGGTGACCCTCCAAAAGATCATTACATAGGACAGCTTTGACACAAAAGATCAGGTTATTGCCTATGTTTTTCCTTGGTTTAAGATATCATATCATACTATTATAGTGTACTATATTATACTATATTAATATCATATTATTCTACTGGCAGTTTCCTGCACCAATAAAACCACAGGGCATATTAAAAGATAAATGTAAAATGTCTTCTACATGAAAAAAGACAAAGGATTGAAAACTGATTAGATATGCACAAGATCTTAGATTTAGTGCGGGGAAGGACTGGGGAGAGCTGTTAGTCTAACTTCCTTGGGGGAGGAAATTCCAATGCCTAGAAAAGTCAAGTGATTTATTTAGTCAAGGTCACATAGAGAATAAGGAGCAAAGTCAAGTTGTTTGATTCCAAATCCAGCCTTCTTTCCATTGGATCACACTGCCTCAGCCTGGCTTCACAAAATTGGATCAGGTAGATTTTGAATCCAACTAATTTTGCAGAAATTTACAATTAATAAATGTGAAAAAACCCCAAATAAATATGTTAAAAATAATCAATAAAACAGTTAGGTATTGACATAGTCTGTGGCACTTTTAAACCATATGCCAGAAATACCCCAGTAGGATTGTGTGAATAGAAATAGAAAATTATAGAATTGTAGATTCTTAGAAGGAACTTTGGAGCTATTTATTAGTTAATGTCTTATTTATATTCCCCTTGTCCATACAAATCATTTGTTTATTTGACTTTGTTTTACATCTTTCATTATGTACATTAATGTCAGCTAGTAAATAATATTTAATTTCAACAAATATTTTAAAATTTCATTTGTAGCAAACATAGCCTCACTGAATATTTTCTATACTTGTAAACCCCATGCAGGATTTTACTAAAGCTGAATAACTCACAATTGAATAACAAATGAGGAGTTTAATTGATTATCATAGTCTTTGTTTACATTGTAAGCATTTGTCTGTGCTGTAGATATCAACATTTTACAACACTGAGCGTAGTATCCTGGGAAAAGCACTAATTTAAAGGGATGGGAATGGGATTTTACTTTTGAATCTTGGCTCAGCTATTTATTACCTGTGTGACCTTGGGAAAGTGATGTTCCTTCTCTGGGCCTCAACCTCCTTGTCTGTAAAATGAGGGTTTGGATTGGATGATCTCTATAAAGTTCTTTCAGCTCTAAATCTACCAAGTCAAGATAAAATACAGATTTCAGACTTGCATCAGTTATTTCAAAAATGAATTTTGACTAACCTCAAATATAAGATCTAGAGTGAGGCTTGGACATTAGATACCATCTCATCTAACCCGTCATTTTACTGATAAGGAACTAAGCCCAGAGAGAAGATAACTTACCCGGGGCTTCTGACCTCACATCCAGTCTTTTTTTTTTTTTGGCTGGGAAGTGGGGTTAAGTGACTTGCCCAGGGTCACACAGCTAGTAAGTGTTACGTGTCTGAGGCCGGATTTGAACTCAGGTCCTCTTGAATCCAAGGCTGGTGCTCTATCCACTGTGCCACCTAGCTGCCCCCACATCCAGTATTCATTTCACTACTACACTACCTCAAATCCCTTCTAGAAGTGCTATGTTTGTATTGATTGCTGGATGTGAGGGTAAGAATGATATCAATGCATTTTGTTGTTCTTTTTTAAATTAACTGAATCAGGAGAGATGTTCTCACTCTGAATTGCTTTGATTTGACAATGTTTGGACTATTTTTAGGAGTGTTCTGGGGAGAGCAGAAAACTACCTAAGTGGATATAGCTGGAGAAAGAGAAAGGGGGAAGGCAACCGGTGTCTACTATGTGCCAAGCACTTTACAAATATCTCATTTGAGTAACTACAGATAACAGCAGTGGCATCTTGGAATGAGGAGGATTTGGCATCAGATGACCTGGTTTTGAATCCCGGGTTTTTCCATTAATAAGCTGTGTGACTCAGGGTAAGGCCCTTCATCTCTGCTTCAATTTCCTAATTTGTAAAATGAGAATAATAACACCTATACTATCAATTTCAAAGTGCTATTTTGAGGAAAGTTCTTTTTAACAATAGAATGTTTTCTAGAAATGTGAGTCACTTGCATTCCTAATAATGATACTGCTAACTCAGCCTTTTTTTTCTGTCATTTAATGGCTACTTTGGCCTTCAGAGGAAATAGGTTAGGTCTGGATCACAGACACTAGTATTTGTGCCAATTTTCATCAATAGGCCAATTTCTCTTGTGGTGGTCCGCTCTCCAACATTTTTGAGAGCTACAAATGGTCAAAGTATACCCTACTCCTTATGCTTTGATCATCTAGTTCACCTTGGAGTGGAAGGCTGGTGCTGTCAATTCGTCCTTGCAATCTAGGCAGCAAGGAAAGAGATTGGACATACCACTTTAAAAAGAGAGCCATTTACCCTGAAATATAACCTCAATTTCATATCGATAATAGGTCAATCAAGTCAAGATTTATGTAGTTGTACTTGGAGACCCATTATATTTCATTTGGAATTTTGTATCTGTTTATTCATGTATCTATCTATCTATTGATCGATCGATCAATCTACTGTCAATAGCCCCTGGCAACCTAGGAAGGAAAGAGATTGGATACATCACTTTAAAAAGAGGGTCATTTGCCTTGATATATAACCTTTATTTAGTATAAATAATAGGTCAATCAAGTCAAGATTTATGCAGTTGTACTTGGAATCCCATTTTATTTTATTTAGAGTCATATTTATTTGTTTATCTATGTCTTTAGCTATTTATCACCTATCTAACCATCTGCTTACTTGTTTGCTTGTTTTTTTATTTATTGACACTAAGTCTCCCCATCTTATCTAGGCTGGCAGTGCAGTGGCCACACGCCAGCTTTATTCCAGTGATCGGCATAGAAGCTTTAACTAGTTCCCATTTTTTCATGAGCTGGACCAGTTTACTCTTCTCAGGCAGCCTGGTCACCCTCTCCTCCCGAGGGCTCACTCGGTGCCATACTTAGCGTGGCCACCTGATCAGCTTTAGTCCTACCGCAAATTAGAACTCTCAAAGTCAAGTGATTTTCTAGCCTCAGCTTTTTCAATGGCAGAGATCACGGGCATGTGCTACCACCCAGACAAGAGTACTATATTGTAAAATATCATTATTTCTAGAGATAATTCTTACCTTGAGATCATCTGAGAAGAACATGCTGCTTATGTAGTTGTTGACCATTTTAAACACAAATCCACGGTCCAAAAATGTAAAGCAGCGCTAAGGAGTAATAAGATAAGAATATATTGACATTGAGAACACTTAAATATATTCAAATAAATTTTAATAGATTAAAAACTTAGTATATCATTTATGCAGAAGTTTCGTTAAATATCCTTAAAAAGTCTTCAAGACCTGTATTAAATGTTACTTCCAAAGTGGCAATTGATTAGACATATGGAAGAGAGTACAGAAACCAGCAAGCTAAAAACATTCTTTTATTAATTTTTATAATATGTTTTGGAGTCTAGCGGGTGAGCATCATGTTTCTTCTCCACCTCCCGTTTTTGGTTATAAGCATATTTCACTTTTTATTTGTATAAATCGATTTTAAGGTGATGAAGGAGTGTCGCGGTATAATAGGAAAAAAACAACCCTGAACTTGAAGTCAGGAGACATGGGATTATCTACCATATTTGATGCTAGTGCTGCCTTGAGTAAGTCACTAGATCTTTCTGGGTCTCAGCTTTCTCATCTGTGTAACGGAAATAATATTCTTAAACAACCTACTAGAGGAAAACACATGGTACTTAAAGCACCATAGAAATGGGAATTATGGCTATATTAGTCTTCTCCATTAATTACAAATCACTTTTGGAGATTGCAATTTATGGCAAAGAGGATTTTTCCCAAGTCTGAAAAGTGATAGCCAAATCAAACTTCAACATAATTGTATTCTGGACCATTCACCAGACTATTTAAACACAACATCTTTTTCTTCACTGAGAATGAATGGAAGGAGAGATGCACTGTATCATTCTCAAGGAGGAGCTGAATGAGTTAGAAAGAGACCTAACAAATCATGTGGGCAGGCTGCATTCAGGCTCCCACAACCCACTGCCACTGATTTAAGAGGTAATTGAATGAAGCCCAAGAACAATGAAGAAGTTGTGGTTGTGGAGATAAGTTGATACAGCTGTGTGTGATTAAAAGCAAGCAGAGGCTCCCTTTGTTACCACTCTTCATATCATCCCTTCCTTAGAAAACATGGAGCCATGGAAAGAATATTGGATTTGGAGTCAAGAGGGACTTGAGCTCCAGCCCTATCTCTCTTCCCTATTATCTGGATTCATCACGGTAAGCCATTTCACCTCTGTCAGCCTTGGTTTTTCACAGATCAAACAGAAAAGGTTGTTTTAGGTAAATGTTTTTGGGAATATTCAAGCACTATATAACATCAGTTATTATCACTTTAAAGTCATCAGGGCACAGGAAAAGACTCGGCTTCAGGAGACTTTGCTTTGACTGCTGCTCTTAACACTGAGTTTTGTCATTGTTCAAGTCACTTTATCACACTGACACTTTCTTCTTCTGTAAAATGGGAACTTACACAACCTATATCACAAGGTTGCTGGGAGAAAGCACTTTGCAATTATTAAAGTTTAAGGCAACATAACTTACGACCACTTTTGTTGTTAGAGATTGTCCTGGTAGCTGAGCTCAGGTAAAGGTAGCTCTGGATCAATTGAGGAGCTCACTGGCAGTGAGACACAATCAGGAGAGGTAACTGCTACCTAAAAGGCTGCTTCCCTCTCATTCTTTGATCCTCCCATAGCTCACATCTTTCTCTTTTGTTAAAGAATGCACAACACTGCATCCCCTCACTCCCCAAGCTTGCAAAAGACAAGCTTCTAATGCCTATTGGAAAGAATTGCCTCCTTCAAACTATATCTATCAATCTGTCATCTGTCTCCATCATTTTTCTCTCTCTCTCCATTATCTCTATCATCTCTCTATCTATATCAATCTATCATCTATCCATTTATCTTTATCTCTCTATCATGCCTATCTCCATTATCTATCAATCTATCTCCATCCCCATCATCCATCTGTCTGTCTATCTATCTATCATCTATCTGTTGGCCTCTCTTGATCCATTATCTTTCTCTATGTCTGTCTCTGTCTTTTTGATTCTGCTTTCTCTCATCTCTATCTTTAACATCCACCTCTCTATCAAGAGATAGTTACATGGGACATCTTAAAGCACTGTAGAATACTGCTCCCAAGAGAACTTGGTTTATTTATTATGAAAATCTGCTCAATTGTGAGTGTGTAAGCCACTGACAATGAAGTGTTATGATTGTATTTATTCTATCATCTGGTCAAGGAAAAAAACCTATCTACACTATATGGGTACTTGTAGTTGAACTAAAGGTGATAGGACCATAGATTTCAAGCTGGAATTGTCTTCAGAGATTTAGTTAAATTCCTTCATTTTATAGATGAATAAATTGAGAGTTAGTGTGGTCAAGAGGCTCATCCAGATTCCTACTGGCAAGAAACAGCAAATGCTTTAAAAATGCTTCTTTGATGGGTTAGTTATGAGAGACAGATAAGCTTTTATGATGTATGATGCACAAAGACTTCTTAACATTTGATTACATTTTGCAATCCACCCTTTATTCTCTATTTGATTGATATTTATTCACAATAAATGTTGATTCTTTTCCCTTTCTATCTTTTGCCTCTCCCCTGCGCCTCCCTGGTCCAATATCTCCTAAATCCTTGATTTATCTACTCCTGGCAGCAACTTCTGCATAAATAAAATACAAAGGGACAGTGGGGGAAACATATCCATCTATATGGTAAAGGGGATTTAAGCCAATTATGGTAGGGAATGAAGTCTTTTCCACTGCCTTCTGGTGACTTTTTTAACTTCCAATTTTTAAGATCTAGGGAAAATGAGTTGGTAATTTTGGAGTGATTGTGCTCATTCTTTTGAATATATTGTTCTATTCAATATTTTATGTAGAATTACTCAAACCAAGTTTTGGAAGGGAGTGCAGAGGTCATCCATTCTAACCCATACCCAACTGAGAATCTCCTTTCTACAACATCAGTAATGTTGATGCTGGGAAAATTCACAGTAACAAGTGACCATCCAGTCTTAGCTTAAGAACTCTAGAGACGCAGAACCTACCATTTTCTGAAGCAGCCCATGCCACTTTTGGATAGATCTGATTAGGAATTCTAGAGGGCAGCTGGCTGGCACAGTGGATAGAATACCAGCCCTGGAGTCAGGAAAATATCTCTTTCTGAGTTCAAATCTAGCTGTGTGACTCTGGGCAAGCCACTTAACCCTGTTTGACTCAGTTTCCTCATCTAAAAGGAGCTGGAGAAGGAAATGGCAAACCACGACAGTATCTTTACCAAGAATGGGGACACAGCTGAAATGACTGAGCAACATCTTGAGAGAAGATTTGCCTCTTTAAAACTTCTACAAGTTAAACAAGCCTAATTCCTCTTCCACAGATGGCTCAAGTACTCTGTAGAAAGCTATCCTCTTACCTCCACCCCACTCAATTCTTTTCTTCCCTATGTCAAACATTCCTAGTTCTTTCAGCTGCTCCCTTTACGGTATCATCCTAGGTCTCCCAATATTCTGCTGCTTGTCAAAGTCCTTCCTAAAATATGATGCCCAGAATGGAACAAACACAATATTTCGAATGTGGTCGGACAGAGGACAGGATACAGTGGTGCTCTCACTTCACACATCTTGGACGAAGCATCATTCCTAAAACTGGCTAAGATCTCATTAGCTTTTTCAGGTGCTTATATCGTACTGAATTATTATTCCATTAAAAGCCCCGTATTTTCCAAACAAGCTTCTGTCTAGCCCCATCTACTCCATCTGGCACTTATGAGGTTGATTGAGCTCAAGTGTAGGACTTGACATTTCTCGCTATTAAATTCCATCTTGTTCAATTTAGCCTTCTAGTCTGCTGTAATCTTTTTGGATCCTGATGCTGTTGCCTAATGCGTTAAATATACTTCCTAGATATATGCCACTTGACAGTTTGATAAGTACCCGTGTCTTTATCCGAGTCACTGATAAAAATGTCAAACAGAAAGGTATAAAGACAGATCTCCGGAGCATTCTCAATTTCTCCTCTTGAGTACATCCTCCTAATTTACAATGCTCTTCTCCTTCCTCTTTACTTATTCCATTCCTCCTGAATAAGTTACACTTATTCTTAGAACTATATTCTTATCTTGAGCCCCTTTGCCAATCAAATTCCAGTAATACCTATGAGGTCATATTTGTTTCCAAGTTATACTCTCTAGTTTACTTTGTTTTTTAAAATAAGTTTTATGAATGTTTTCTGTTTTTATATCACAGTCTTTTTCTTTAAAATTTTTTTTTTAAAATTTGTGGAATAAAACAAACATTTCCATAACACAGTACAAATAAAAAAGATGATTGCACATGAAGCCATAAGTCTATTATATACAACTTGCTATTACTTTTAAATACACAACAAAGTTATCGTGTCAATTTCTCCCCCCCCTTTTCTTTCAAACATGCACATCTCCTCCAGAATAAAATTGTCCCTTGTAACGAATAATACCAATTAAGCAGAAATAACCAATGATGATTGCACTTCAGGTACTTGTCTATAGACATGAGACTTTGGCTCTTTCCTTGGATTTTGTCTCATAAATTATTGGTTGTTTCTATTGCTATTCTTCTTATGTTCTAGCTGCTACGCTCTATGGCATCTAAACTAAGAAGATACAGGTATAAATAGTGTTCTCCTTTTCCTTTTCTGTTTAAACTTCTGAGTAGAAATGAAAGAATATAAGAAAATACATTTTAACAGGCTTTGTTAGTTTTACTCCATTCGCGGCCCCAAACCCATCCCTTATATATTTTAAGCAATGGTTTAGAAATCTAGATCCTGTTCTCAGTTACCATCTTCCTTAACCAACTGTTTACTTCCCAGATCAACCTTCATCTTTGCAGCATCTGCTTTTAAATGAAAGCAGTGATGGAAACACTACCTATACCACTAAGGTCTTCAGTTCCTTGACTAGGATTTCATCAGTTTTACCCTACCCCTAAGTATATTAATAACTATAAGGTGTGTGTGTTGCGGGGGGAGACAGAGAGAGAGAAGTGGTTATATGTTTGAAGGAAGGGGGGAAAAGGATTAGAAATATTTATTCATTCATTTAATATATATATAAAAGCAAAAGACCCATTCAGTTTACGTAAGGCATCCAAAATGCAAGAGTAAGAAAAAAATAGCTTATGAGGACTTTTTTAATTGTCTGAACCTGTGACTTCATCAGTGTAGAAAACTTGCAATATGAAAACTCTCTCCATTAATGCAGACAGGCAAGTTACCTGTAATTTACAGTATCTGAGAATTGCCTAGGCATGCCAAGTTAAGTGACTTGCTCGTTTCATAGAGGCAGCATAGATCAGAGGTAACACATGAGCACAGGTCATCCTGCCTTCAAAACTGGACTTTTACCATGCCATGCTGTTTCTCTGCCTCCAAATGAAAGCATTTTATTTTTTTGGAGGCAACTGGGATTAAGTGACTTGCCCAGGGTCACATAGCTAGTAAGTGTCTGAGGCTGGATTTGAACCCAGGCCCTCCTGACACCAGGGCTGGTGCTCTATCCACTGTACCACCTAGCTGCACCGACCCTCCCCACCTTTTCTTTTTGAAAGAATTTTGTAAGGGAGCTGTTGGACTAGGTTGGACTTGGCAATTGCTAAGGTCTGGTCCAGTTCTAGAATTCTGTGATATTATGCATGTCATAGGAGGAGACCTTTTCCAAACAACAGATTTTTCTCAGTAAAATAGGCACCCTCGGTAGTCAGTCACCTGTGCTGTGACATGACTATCATATCAGTTGGATTAGTACCTGGTCTTTTCTTCACTGAGACCTTAACACTGAAAACAACCACAACCATGTAAACATAAGCCAAAAAATTGTTTTGTAAACATCAATTATAAGAAAAAGCTCTTTACAAATTTAGATAATCATAAAGGATTTGCATTGTCATTGTAAACTATGATGCTCTAATGAGGAGTTGCTCTGTAGGTATGCTGAATTTGCTAAAGCAAAGGTGTTGGCAGAACCGTGACTCGACATTTTATTTACCTTAAGAAATCTGGCGACACTCTGGTTTGCTCTTCTTGTTTCTTCAACAGCCTCTTTGTATTTCCAACTCACGTGGTCTGAGATGACCATTACTAGTGAATCCAGTTCACTTTGGTAAGAACACGGAAACCTCCGAGCCCGTGGAAGCTAAACAAAGAGCAGATTCTACCTTTAAAACGGGGCATGTGTGTTATCCAACTTAAAATATACTCTATCATTATATTAATTTCATGTAAGGGATTGAACACTGAAATTTTAATCACCATAAGCCTGAGATTCTGATTCTTTTTTCTGCCCCCTACTATCTATGGGATCTCAAGAAAGTCTATTCACTCGCAGGGTGTCATGAGTTTTCTCATCTACAAAATGAGGGGGTCAGATTAGATGATTTCTGGGTTGTTCCATTTCTAGAATACTATATTCTAATTAACTCTATCTTGTTAATTAATCCTAATTAGCTAATCCTGTATTAACTAATATTATTTTGAGAACTATAAGAACAAGAAAATATATCTTTTCTTCAGGATCTCCAAGTACTTGATTATGAATAATAACTGGCATTTATATAGTGCTTTAAAGTTTGCAATGTTTCACAATTATTATCTCATTTGATCCTCACAACAACCCTGGGCGGCACGTGCTATGAGTATCCTCATTCTTACAGATGAGGAAACTGAGGCAGAGAGGTTAAGTGACTTGCCCAGTGTCACCCAGCTTATAAGTTTCTGGGCTAGATTTGAACTCAAGTCTTCCTTATTCCAAGTCCAGTGATTAAAGAGATCAATTTGTGTGGTGCTCCAATAGTATCTTTGTGATTTCTACATACCCCACAATTGGTTGGGAGGTTCTGCAGATAAAGAATATGTGCTAAAAACAGATGTTATAAATTTATACCCGAGAAGATTCAATGTAATCCTTGAAAGCCCTCCTAGGTTGCAGGTTTTAATTGAAGTGGGACCAAGAACTCACAGCTCATGCTTGATTGCTTACATGTTTATTTAGTCTGTTGAGGTTTAGAGAGGGATTTCTTTTTTTCCCCACAATAACCATTCTGGACATATAATAGTGTTACCCTCATTTTACATTAAGAGGAAACCAACATTATAAGAGGTTAAGTAACAGCAAGGTAGCACAGAGGATAGCGCACTGGGCCTGGAGTTAGGAAGACCTGAGTCCAAATTCTGCCTCAGATACTTACTAGCTGTGAGACAGTGGTTAAGTCCCTTAAATGCTGTCTGCCTCAGTTTCCTTATCTGTAAAGAATAGAGATAAGAATAGAGCACTTAGATCTCAGGGTTGTTGTGAGGATAAAATGAGATAATAGTTATGCTAGCTTCTTAAAGTGCTATATAAATACTACCTACATGTTATCATAATTAATAAATTAATTTATTACCCATGGCTACACAACAGGTAAATGTCATAGCCAGCAATCAAGTCTCTCACCTAACAAGGCCAGTGCTTTTCCCCCGAAACTATGCTGTGACCTGGGGAAGAGAAAGTAGCCAGCAGACATAATTGAAATGAAGGAGAGCTTTACCAATCCTGTATCTGTCTGATACCAAATCGCTTAGGTAAAAAAAGCTAAACATTCAGTAATTTATCTGGAAGCTTTGTCTATATGACAGCAAACCTATGAATATTTATGAACAAGAGGATGTTGGGTACCATGTACATAGACTGAGACTTTTCAGTTTTCATATGGATCTGAAATTGTAGATCCAACTTATATGTTGGACAGGCTACCTTGGTTTCTTCCTGGTTTCGATCATAGGTCCATACAACACTATAACTTTTTTTTTTAAGAAAAAGTTTATTCATGAACTCTGGCTCTTTTATTGACTTTGTAAGTATTCCAACCCATTTGATGTCCAGTCTTACCTCAATTTTCTTGGTGTCAGCCAAGTGCTGTGCCATCGACTTCAAGATAACATCAAAGAAGAACCAGGAATGCTGAAAACAACAAGATACAAACTCATCTCTATGGTACAACGCCAACCTATATTGCATCCCTCTGTATTTAGCAATAACCTGAAATATACTCTCAAGCACACCCTGAAATTGATTATTGGTAAGTTAAATATGACATATGGAGAGCTAGGTGGCATAGTGGATAGTGCATTGGCCTGGAGACAGGAAACTCATCTTCCTAAATTCAAATCTAGCTTCAGATACTTACTAGCTATGTAAGTAAGCAAGTCACTTAACCCTGTCTGCCTCAGTTTCCTCATCTGTAAAATGAGCTAGAGAAGGAAATAGCAAACTGTTCCAGTATCTTTGCCAAGAAAACTCCAAATGGGTCAAGAAGAGTCGAACGTATCTAAAACAACTGAACAATAACAAAAATATGATACGGGTGGCATAATCAATTCTCTATGGTTTCAACAGTCCAGTTGTCTACTAAATTCATGACTTTACAGGTAATAATCAAATTCAGGAAAACTTATTGCATTTAACCCTTTCCTCTTGTTCCAGTTTTAAGGATGAATGAAATCTTGCTAGGCTTCAGGCAGGCTGTAAGGTGTTAACCATTTCTCTCATAAAAGATTTAATCTCCTTAGGACCTGAATCTCATTTGCAAGGGGTTCTTTTTAGTTAAAACGAACAAACAAACAAACAAACAAATTTTCCTCTTTAATTAACTTACTAACATTTTAAAATTAAATAAACACAAATATTTTTTAACAATTATTTTTGCTAGGCAATGGGATTAAGTGACTTGTCAAATTTGAACTCAGGTCCTCCTGACTCTGAGGTCTGAACTCTATCTACTGAGCCACCTAGCTGCCCTAAAGATTTTTATTGTAAAATAAATTTAACCTTTAAGCAGCAATCATAAGTATTTAATGACACTTGGGGATACAATCATTTCGTCTCTAAGGAAAAGCATTTTAAGGTCACAATCCCATTTCCTTGAAAAGGTAAGTAGGATTAAAATATATACAATTTACAGAGGAAAAAAGTGAAGATAATTTCAGTGACTTCAGTAAGAGTGAAATTAAGCCAAATATTCCAATGCCTTTCTCAACTACTTTATTTATATTAGACTAGCTATCTCTTGTTAGCTAATTGTAAGGCTTATTCTCCATAGTAAAGTTCAGTTTTACTTGGTCTACCACTGCATGAAATATTGATGAACCCAATAATGTCATCCAGAGTAAATTTTCTTTTTAAAATGTTTAAAAAACCAAAAACAAACAAAAACCTTACCATTGAGGTGACGGTGTAGTACAATTTAAAGTCCACTGGTTTTTAAATCAGAGAACTTGGGCTGAAATCTTGCCTCTGAGGCTTATTTAAGACCTGTGTTACTTTGGGAAAGTCACTTAACCTTATAGGACCTCAGCTGCCTCATCTGTAAAATCAGGGGTTTGACTTCTGATGTTCTTTCTGACTCTTGATCCAAGATTCTATGAACTTAATTCATGTAGCAAAGTTTGACATTGAAATTAATTTAAACATATAAAATATAATATTAATTCAGTCATTCCCTCTAAATTTTCATTGGAATTTTTTTCCATCCTCATTTTCATTCATATGATTGTAGTTAGTATATAATCCATTCTTATTCTTCCATTTTTCTTTTTTTTTCTTTACACGACTTCCTAATGCTCTTCCTAAATATCTCTGTGTCTCTTAAACTTGTCAGACTAGGTAACATTACAAAAATCCATTTTGTGAACAGTACTATGACTTATCTAACTATTCCTCTATTGCTGTTTTCAGGGGTTTTACCCCAACTTACATGTAATATTTCTATGAAAATCTTTGAATATGAATCTCTTGTTTATTATAATACTTTCAGTACTTACCTTTAGAATTCTTGGGTCAAAGAGTATAAAGAGTGTCATAACTTTTATTACATGCTGAAAAATTGATTTCCAAAAAATTCCTATTAGCTCCTCCCCAATCCCCAACACTGATTTTCATTGCTTCAAATTTTTTTAGCCAATTTAATGGGTGTAAAGTGGTACCTCAAAGCTATTTTAATTTGCATCTTTTATTATTGAGGCCGAACATTTTTCTTTTAAAATGTCTTATTGATGTTCTTTTCAAATCTTTTGTTACTTATTTTTAACATTATCTTTTTATTATTTATTATGCTTCTAGTCATATAGTAGAATCCTTCTTTGTAGCAAATAGTTAACCAAAACAAATGGAAACATTGGCCATGTCTGACAATTGGTCACTTTATTCTGTCCTTATAGTTCACCCATCCTGGGCCATCTCTAGTCATCCTGATCCATATCTGGCCACTGGACCCAGATGGCTCTGGAGGAGAAAGTGAGGTTGGTGACTTTGCACAGCCCTCCCTCACTTAAATCCAATTCACTTGTATGTCATAGCATCACCTCCCTGATATCATGATCCTATTTGAGAATGAAAGACAAACAACAACAAAAACAACCACTTCTCTGCTGAGAGATGGGAGGTATGGTACGCTGAGCATTTATTTTTTTCAGGTGGTTATTAACAATCTGTTTCCTATTTTGAAATCTACCTTTTTGACCAATTTTTTCCCATTGTGGATAAGTGATTCTTTAGCACATTAATGGAACCTATGAGTTTGAAGGTCCAAATTGAGAGGAGTGAAGCCCAAATAACATGTACCCCACCCTCTTAAAATAGTGTCATACTTAGTAAAATTATAGTTATAGCTATGTGAATCTAGGGTCAAAAATTGAGAAGATATTTGCCACATGATCAGGCTTTTTGAAATCCATCTTCCCTTCACATTTTCCCACTGACAGAGGCAATAACTGAAGTGCAAGAGAAGGTAAGGTCCGTGAAGAGAGGAACTTTTTTTCTTGTTTTTGTGTCCTCGGTACCTGATACATAGCAGGTGCTTAGTAAGTATTTGTTGAAGGCCGATATTCATTTTGACAGACATTTCTTTAAAATGTATGTATTCTGCCCCTAAGTCTTACTCTAATAACTCACTATAGCATCCTGGATAACCTGGGTTCTCAAAGGCCATTCCAGTGGGACGCAAGTTCTAGCAGGTCCAAAACCAAGCTGAATGGCTTAGAGTAGAGGTCTCAGGACGGACTGTGTGCTGTCTGAGGACTAGCCTAACTAAGTTTGGAGAGGTTTGTCACCAGAAAGCTGGTTATCAAGGTATTATGTTTTGGGCCACAGCGACTAATGATGAAGAGAGACTGCCCTCTTTATTAGCGGAGGGAATAACCATGCTGACGAAATCATATTGAAAAAATTCTGAAGGATGTATGCATTGTTATACACCCCCATTATTATATCTGTATAATGTAGTACTCATAATTTTTTCCTGAAAAATTGTTTGGGCTAGAGCTCTGATTTCACTGGTGTAAGAAACTCACGGTGAACAACTTCCTCTACCAACACAGATTGGCACCTTCTATACAACTTGAAATTTTTGAGAAGTACCAGGGGAATCGAGAGATTAAGTGACTTGCTCAAAGTTACAGTGCCTGTATTTGTCAGAAGTGGGATTTCAACTTGGGTCTTCTTAATTCTAAGGCCTGGCCTCTGGTAATTACTCTATGGTACCTCTCTTTTCTGTAATACAAACTTGAAATAATTTTTGTTCACGTTTCAAAGGGTGCTTTGAAGAGGTATTCAAATTCACCTTAGTCATCAATTCAACCATGACCTATAGAGCCTTCCAATACGAAATGCATGTCTGAAGCTACAGGTAAATAGGCTATGTGGAAATCCATTAATGTTATCACTGGATCTGCTGAAGAAGAAAGTCAAGATGAAATAGAAACACATATGGTATTAATAAATAAAACATAATATTTAAATTGTGTACCTTCAAGACATGTTTGACTGTTGTTAACTCATTTGATTTCAGAAGACTAGCCATATTCTTTGTCAGTTCCTCATGGACGGTCCTCTCTTTGTATGTTGTAGTCTTGAATACATACTGGAGAAAATCCAAGAAGTGTATCAAATGAGATACAGAAACTCCAGAGAAGAATGTTCTCAATCCCTAATCTAGCCCTCGGAACTGTCTGACCTTTGAAGATATCACCATCCAAACCAACGAGGTCCCAACCGTAAGAGTCTGATGTCTTCGACTATTTACTACTTTATGTGAGGTGAGTGTCATCTGGGGCCTTGCCCCTTCTAAGTTCTCACCACATGGACACAGAGAAAGCAAAGGTGTGACAGACAGACAGAGAGTGATTAAGGAAGCATGAGGAAACATGGAGGGTGTTTGACCCACCTACTTGGGGGCACCTTTTCCCCTTCTGTCTTCCAGTGGCAACACATAGCATAGTAGCAACTCTTCATCCTGAAAGGGGCAGAGCACCCACTCAAATGGCCAAGTGGGGAAAGAGAGTACCAGCCAAATGCCAGTAGGGCAAAGCCCACCACAGCCCTCATCCATAGCAGCCCCATGATTAGCAACTTTTCATGGATGACTCATGAACCTCCATCATTAGTAAAATCACAGGGGTGTTACGGTCACACTTAATAGAATCCATCTCACTGGGTTTTTGTGAGGATCAAATGAGATTCTCTCTCTCTCTGTCTCTCTCTCTCTCTCTGTCTCTCTCTCTCTCTCTATGTTTATAGTAGATAGATAAATAGATAGATAGACAGATATAGTTGCTTTGTAGACCTTAAAGCCTTATATAAATTCTGGCTACCATTAGTATTATTACTAATGTGTGCATTCAAATAATATCTATTTTTCATTATAAGAGTTCTCCTGTGACATACTGCTGGGTGCAAAGAATAGCCTTAGTTACTGTGTTTCTCCACTGTATTCAAACAGCGATTTGTGCACTAGAACGCAATTTAGATATTTTAATGCTAATTACTGAATTATCACAATGTTGCTTATGAGGTAGTCCTTAAGAGAAGGCAAAATTAATTTTTCCACTTCAACGTAGTCATGCCAGCCAAGGGTCTTATTCAATGTGCAGACAGAAAACAGACTTTGACCAGGGGGAAAGAAGTACATAGGAAGATAACTGTTTCCAAATGTGGGGTTTGAACATTATCAGACCGTGTGTGATCCTAATAAGGCTTGACTCATCCAAGACTCATTACAGAGAATAATGGAAAAGCTAGCAGACATATGAAATTATATGGAATTGAGGAAAAGTTGTTTTTTAAATCACATAATATCACTCAAACAAGGGTGGACTCCAACATAACCTATCTTATACATGCATATTTATTTAGCTCCAAGCTCTGAAAAATTTTTCTCCTTTAAATTTGGACTTGAACGTGGCAGTGCAATTCACTACCTCAAAGCTTGGAATTGAATTGAATCCACTGTCTGTACGCAATACTTTTGGCTATTGTAGATGGAGTGAATTAGCAGCATTTGGCATCACTGAACTTGAAATGGTGTTTATTTTTATCTTTGAATAATTATTAAAATACACAGAAATTCTTTGGCATTTCTTTTGAGGAATTCAAGCGCTTAATAGATAATCCCTTATTTTCTACAGACATTCCTGGGTGGTAGTGAAGGAATGCTGTGATTAGAGTAAATTTCAGCTCCACCTCCCCACACCAAGATGAAATAAAGTTACATATGGGGGACCTAATGGTTCTTTACTAAGCCAAGATTTCAACCATGGAATCGTAGACTGTTTAAGCTGGCAGGAAACTCAGAGGTCACTTAGTCAGACCTTTCATGTGATGAATATGAGGTCCAGAAAATGGTAGTGACTTGTTCAAGGTTGGATGATAATTAGTGGGAGGGCTAAAACCAGAACCAAAGTTTCATAATTCCTCAGTAGTGACCCTTCTAGAATGGAATCCAAATTGATTACATTTATTTTAGATATGTTTAAGTGCTTTAAAAAAATCTTAAACCTTGATATAAAATAAAAACTTTATGTGAGGGATTTGGGGATTTTAGTTATGTGAGGACAAAAACAAAATCAATCTTCCTTATCTCAGAATGAATTGGACTAGACAAGAAAGCAACAGACTCTGAAACCTCATTCTTGCTCTCTCGGACCTTCAAAGATAAAGATAAAAATCTGAGTCTGTGAGGTCCCAGAACTTCATTACTATCCCTGGAGGAGCTGAATCAAATTTTTAGTTGTCCCATATTTAATTCTTCTTTCACTGTGCTTAAAGAGGACAAAGGAAAGCCGCACCTTTGTAGAAATGTGGGAAAAGGTGGGAGGGGGGTGTGTTAAGAATAGGGAAACTGCCTTTTCAAAGTCTTTGTATGGAAGAATCAAAATCCTTTCTATTTCTGTGGCCTTTGGAGGCTGAAATGCCAAACAGAAGTAAAAGTAGTGATTGGTAGATGTTGAGATTCCTCTAGATGATTTTGCAGTTATATCCTACCTAAATTAATCATAACTTTCCCCAAACACTTTTTAGGGTGTAACTTGATTTATGACATCAATAAACTTTTAGTAAATTAAATTATAATCTAATAGTAGTAGAGGAGCTTATTACATAAAGAAGCCTTGTGATAGCTTTCCATGTTATTTTTGAAAGTGAATAATCCATTTACTACCTTCCCTTCCCCCCACCCTCTACTCCTACCTCCAGGGTAATTTATTGTATATTTTATGAGTTCATATTTGGGCACCTTATGTTTTCTTAAAGATGGACATGCTTGTGTATTTTTGGTGCTGGATGGCACAAAAGATTTAAAAAGTTGGGAGAATTTGTAGAGTAACAAAAGTAACTTCCTTGATTTATAATGCCCAGACATAAAGCCCTTAGATAGCCTTTTTTCCATTGCCCTGAAAGAAGAACCTGCTGGTCTACCACATTCTGCTTCTATTCTAAAGGCACCTAGAGACAGTGTGGTTTGGTTGATAGAGGGCTGACCTTAGGAATCAGGACAACTTGGGTTCAAATCCAGCCTTTGACACTTGCTGACTATGTGACTCTGGGCAAGTCATGGAACCTTCCTGTGGTCTGGGCAATCTTCTAAGAATATAGGTTCCAGCTGAGTTGCAACCTGCATTGATGGGGGTGTTTCTACATTAGGGGGCTCTTATACTGATAAAATCATGTCTGGACTATTTTTTTTTTCTCAAAAAGTCCATGCAGTCCAACACATCATCTCTCTGTATATCCTAAAGGTAGAGAACCATTGAGCTCAATGCCCTATTCCATTTAGGTTTTTATCTGGACACAGCAACCTGGCGCTGATTGGATTGTATATGCATATATGTATATAGATTTGGGGGAAAGTCCATTTCTCTCTCAATAGGCCTATTATTCTGACAGATTGAGGTACAGTTGGCTGTATTTTTGCTATGATCTTGTAAAACATCATCCCAAGTTCACTGGCAGGAAAAGAGGCCAACTAGGTAATGGAATCTATAGATCCCTGAGTTAAGACTGGAAGGAGGGACACTGGAAAAAGCAATGCACATGATGGTATGGGCAGATGACTCATGCCAGAAGAGAAACTTTTTAACATACCAGAAGCAGGTACAAATATACAGTTACTGGGAAAATGAAAAAAATGCCTGAGAAAACAATAAAAAAGAGCTAAGAAAACATTAAAGAACATACAGCATTCAGCAAACCCACAGAAATGTTTCTTTTCAATTTTATGCTGAAACTGTTTATTTTAGCTTATAAAGGAGAAAAACTTAATTTCTCTCCCTCCCCCCACGTGAACGTATGTTACACCTGTATAAAGCTGTACACTTAGCTAGTCAATACAAAGAGATGAAACTCAAAAAAAAAATAAGGTGGATGTTTTATTGAGACCCACAAGGTCAGGGACTGACCTGTTGAAAGGAAAACAGGTACTAAGCATCGAAGACAGGAAAGGGGACAAGGTACGTATCAAATAAAGGCACAAACAAAGAACGAGGGGATGTTTCATACCTTTATATAAGATTTGACGGAGTGGTCTAGCTGCTCCGCATGGCATTTACTCACAATATCGGTTAGAACCCTGAAAAATCAAAGTTATTTATATCTCCGGCAGGCAGAACAAGACAGGTTCAAGCCCATATTGGCATAGTCAAGCCCAACTCAGTGCCTTCCTCACAGCAAATACTCAATGTTGAAGGCACAAATGAGTTGCCCAGTGAAAAATATGATGTTTATTTTTGTTTCTTTTCTTTTTGCCATCTGTAACTTGTTAATCCTGGGAGTAAGAATGATGCTGCTACTGCCTGGGTTCAAGATAGGGTTGGCTGGCATGAGAGGTGAATGTGATAACTACTACCATCTTTGATGGAGGGACTGAGAAATTGGTTTGCTAAGAATCATTCATTGGCCAATGAGATGCTGGCAGTCCATCGGCACTTGCCACATTTCCAAGTCATTGCCTGTTGCCTTACGTGTTCTTCCTTTTCTCCAGTTTTCAGGCACTTGATGTAACTGGAAAGGATACTGATTTAAGAAACAGATCTACGAAAACTAGGGTGTGAAACCTACAAGCAATGTGAAAAAGGGACGGATGAGAGTAGTTTCCCAAACTAATTCTGTGGGCTGGCTGCTCTGCACACGGGTTTTTGTTTGTTTGGTTTGCTTTCAGTTTTGAGCAGATCTGTGATGTTACTGGAATAAGGAATTTTATTTGAGAGCTCTACCAGAGCAGATCTGCACCTACTCCACAATTGAGAGTCTTAGAGAGTTGACTGGAGGCACTGAGAAGGTAAGTGATCTACCCAGGGTTGTACAGTCAGTATGTTTTAGAGGGCCTTGAGCCCAGGTCTTCTCTTATATCATTGTATCCCGATGTTAAACAATCAACAGGCAGTTCAGCTTAATTGAACAAAGTTCTTCCCATTTGATTGAGGAGATGACGATGATGATGTTGATGATATGTGTGTATGTGTTGTGTTGTGTTGTGTTGTTGGGGCAGGTACATCAAAAAAGGGGATCCCAGGCTAGGGCTATCATGGCTAAAGGCCATAGTCTCAGTTACACTGTATGACTAAGTCTTCAGGAATGTAAGAAGATGGCAAGCTGGAAACCCAACCCTACTGCACCCTCCAAAGTCTGTGCCCTGTAGCAAAGTACTTGTCACTTCACTCTAGTTATGGCCCTGGATTCCCATTCCAACAGCACAAATGTATGGCCACATGACCTCAGGCATATCTTTTATTAGCTCTATACCTCAGACACTCCACGTCTGAAGTAGGCATAAACATATCTAGTAGGCATAAACACGTCTAGACATGGTCTAAAGTATCACTGCACTATTAGAAATTTTAGCCCCCAATACCAGGAAAATATTTTAGTGTCAACATTTATCTTTTTTCAGAATACCGATACAATTTCTTATTCTAAAAGGATATTTATACTTTCGTGATTTAATCATTAATTCAAAAATTGCTTATAAAGAGGAAATTATGTTTTATAAAGCTATATTTAGACCATCAGACTAGTGGATTGAATAGGTGGTAGTATAACAAAGGAAACAATGAGGAGAACTATGAAAGAAGTTACCACGGATTAGTGATATGGATACCATTTCTATCATAATGATATTAATAGTTTATTATGCTTAGCATATGTCAAAGCTTAGAAAACTTTAAGCATTCCATTAAAATATTCGGTAGAATGCCCTATAAAGCACTTCACTTGACTACCATTACTGTATATCCAACTATTCTAAAATTGTCTAGACATCATTACTTATATAATTTCTTCTTATATAAGTACATTATGAATACCTGGTAACAGTGGTGGTGATGTCATCTTCTTCATTCTGAACCAGAACCTTGAAGAGTTGATTCAAGATTATGGGAAGAAAACTCATGATTGCATGAATCTTCTCTACATTCAGCAAGTTCTGTAGTAGATAATAAATCATGAAAAATTACACTGATCAGTTTTAAAGCAAAACATGGTCACCATTTTTCAAAACAAGTTTGAATATGGTGATAGACCCAGAGCACCCCATGAGCCTAGAGACAAATTCTCAACTAACTTTTTTGCTGATTGTTTAAAAAAATGGACTTTGATTTTCATTCAGGTTGTATTGGGAGATGATTAAGCTGTATTCTTCCCTTCCTGTTCCCCAAATTAGGAAAGATTCAGGAATGGTATGGAAGAAACATTTTTTTCCTGACTTGATGTTTCTCAAAATTTTGTGCAAATTCTCTTTTGTTTGTTTTTCCCAGTCCAACACTAAAAGAGAGGAAAGGCTAATCTTATTCATTTCAACATTCTAGATAATTCCAACATTCCAAGTTGACTCACCTTACAAGAGAGCACAAAACTTGAGGTAGGAGGCTGAGACACATCTTTTTCTCTTTTTTGGCACTGCTGAAAAAATGTATTCACATATGGATCCTAAAACAGCAAAAAAGATATTGACTTAAGTAGTGAAAGTTCTAGGATTTCATGGATTGAACTGAAATAGAATGAGTTCCCAATTTCTACATATAATAATAATCATTGGAATATTAGTTCTATATTCTGAATTTCATGATTACATTATTACCTTGGAAAGGTATTTAGGCTAAAATATAAGCAAATTCAAAAAGGGGTTAAACTCTAGGATGAAAAATCTTAATAGATCATAAAGAGAAGTTAGTAATATTCAGAATATATTCCTAAACTTTAAAGATGACAGAAAACTCCTATCATCTTCTCTGCACAAAGTGCCCACATTCTCCCTGTGAAAGGACCATATATATGACTATTTTTTAAATGGTGGATTCTGTTTAAAATGAATTTTACTACACTAGCAGAAACACAACATCTGTGGCAAACATCTAGATAGCTGGGGAAAAATGCTGCAAATTTATTGGCACTGCTAACATTTGTTGGAAATATGTTTTGAAATAGTTTGACAAAATACATGTAAAATATCTAGATAAGTGATGAATTTGTTTTAATTTCACTTAGATGCATGAATCACAGTATAGGAACATCCTAATAATTAAGGTTTTAAAAATATTTTACAAATAACTGGCAGGCTACAGGTGTTAAAAAAAACCAAAACAGGTGCTCATTGGGACCTGTGAGAAACTTAGAATCACTGGATGAATTGAACAACTTTTCAAATGTTATCCAGCCTGATCTTGGGCAAGTTCATGAGATATTTGTCCTGCTGGATTAACGCAATGGATTAGCCAATCAATCAATCAATCAATCAGTACATATTAAGCTCCTACTAGGTACCATGTACTATGCTTGATGCTGGGGATATAAAGACATAAAGAAAACAATCCTTTCCCTTAAGGACTTTTCATTTTCTTTTGGGTAAACAACTTATACTCATTAGAGCATAAGCGAAATAAATCAAAGTAATTTTAAGGGAGGGCTGCTAGGTGGCTAGGGTCTGGAGTCAGGAAGACCTGAATTCAAATCTTGCCTTAGACACTTCCTAGCTGTGTGATCCTGAGGAAATCATTTAATCCTGTTTGCCTCAGTTTCCTCATCTGTTAAATGAAGTGAAGAAGGAAATGGCAAACCATTCCAGATCTTTGCCAAGAAATCCTCCCCCCAAAATGAAAATTTTCAGACACAACTGAACAACAATTTAAAGGGAAGTCAATAGCAGTTGGGGGGAGATCAGGAAAGGCTTCCTATAGGAGGTGTCACTTAAACTGGTTTTTGAAGGAAATTTGGGGATGCTAAGAGGCAGAGGTAATGAGAGAGTGCATTCTAGGCATAGTGTGTATGGGTGTGTGTGTGTATGTGTGTACCTATTGATAGAATGCTGTATGTGAGGGACAATGAGTGGGCCAGATTTGTTGGCCCAATGTAGAGTAGGATGTAATATGCCTGGAAAGTAGTTGGAAACAGATTATGAAAGGATTTAAATGCCCAAAAGAGGAGTTTACATTTGATTTGAGAGAAAATGGGGAGCCACTCAAGCTTAGGGAAATGATGTGGCTAAGCTTGTATTTTAGGAATATCATTTCGGCAGCTATGTGTGGAGAATGGGATGAGCAGAGAAGAGAAGCAAGGGGACCAAGGATGAGGCTTATGCAATAGTCCAGGTTGGAGGGGATGAGAGCCTCAATAAACCAGGGTTTACATGTCACAATCTGGAGAATATGAATTTTTTATCCATTTTGCTTTTTCTATTATACTTTATGTGGCTGTGAATCATGGAGTCCATTCTCATAAACACCACCATTAATAGAGAATAAAAGGGCAATGGAAAGACATATGGTAAATGTATACTAGCCACAGCCTATCACCAATGATGACTTGCATGAATTAAGTAGTATAAAAGATATCATCACAGGCAAGAGGAATTAGAAAAGGAGATGAGAGCATTGTGTAGTATGCATGAGAGAGAGCAAATGGACAGCTCAATGTTGTACTGTTCTCCATGACATGAAATTTACACTAAAATTCCTCATATTGTAGTAAGGTGATAATGTACCATAACTGTTGAAGTCAATGTGATTCACAATAGAGAAGGGGCCTTGAATGGGATTCAGGGGTGGAACTTTTGTCCCAAGCTTATAGTCTATAGTCTGAGAAGGGGAAGGGGCTTCTTTTTGAATGGATGGATTTTCATCATAAACTAATAAAACTTGAGTACAAAGGGAGACTTTCATTTAGATCACTCTGCCAAAAGGTAGAACAAAAGTTTATTACATTGTATTCTTTTTATTATCAGGTAATTTTACTGATACTGAGAATTTCTGAAATTTCCTTAATATTATAAATATCAATGGAGGTAACAGATTGTCAAAGAGAATGAACTCACCTGAGTGTTCACTGTTGATACAACAAATGTTGCTACTTTGAAAAGTGGTTTCCCACCATCTACCCATTTAAAGTCACTCCCACTGTGCTGCAACACAAAGTTTGTTGATGTTATTGCCATGGTTATAGTTTCCCACAATGCAAGTTGTTCATTTTTCAATAGAATTTGCTGTCAAGATTTGTTAATGTTGAGTTTTAAATTAGCAGGAGAAGAAAATACATGCTTGACTACATTTGACAATATATGGAGAAACAGGCCACTGACGTAATGAAAGTACTTTCATAACAAGGATATTTCTAATATCAATAAAGCAGCCCTGAGCAACAACAGAACCTTTGGTCCCTTGAATATCATTGGCATATGGAATACCTTTGCAGTTGCAGAATCTTGAAGGCTTAAATAATTAGGTGGCAGAATGGTTGCTACTGGGATATGATATTCTTTAGACGCTAGCTGATCACCTTTCATCAGAGGAAGCCAAGCGTAGCCCACTGTTAAAGAGAAGACACGTAGAAAACATTTTTGACCAAGAAACTTAGTGATAAATAGGCAAAGATGTAGACAGACAGATGTAGGTCATTTCTTGAGAGAGAGTACTGATGGACTGAGAATGCAGATGGAAACAGATATATTTCATTTCTTGGACAAAGCCAATGTGGGAATTTGTTTTGCTTCACTGTACGTATTTGTTAAAAAGGAAAACAAATTTTAAAAAAGGTCATGTATGGCTTCCAAATAGCTGAACTTTACATAAAATAATTCAACAAACCTAAGTCATTTAAAGAACTTTTACATTTAAAGAGCACACAAACAACATGAACTTGTAGGACTTTGCTCAATACCTGATGTCTCCAGAGCCTCCTTCTTTTTGGCATTAGACTTGGCATTGATGTCGCATGTGATGTGATAAAATGAAAACAAAATGTGATGTTTCTCATGGAGTTGTGTGGGCAGCTCAATTTTCACCTGCAATGTAAAGGAGTACTTAGGATTTCAGAGTTCAGTCATTTATCTAAGAATAAGGTAAGGGAAATAAAATGGCGATTCTAGCTTAATAAAAACTGAAATTCATGCATAGGTTGGGATACAGATTGGACCTGTCATTTCATGGGCAGGTAGGTGGTGCAGTAGATAAAGAGTTGGTCCTTGGGTAAGGAAGACCTGAGTTCAAATCCAACCTCAGAGACATGCTAACTGTATGACCCCGGGCAAGTCACTTCCCCTCTGTTTGCATAAGTTATAAAATAGGGACAATAATAGCACTTCCCAAAGTTGTAAAGGATCAAATGAGATAATTATAAAGTTCCTGGCATATAGTAGGTGCTCTATAAATGTTAGTTATTATAGGTATAAGGAACTCCTCCCATGTGAGGTTTTCCTACTAATGTAGGTAAGCACCTTCTCTGTAACTTATAGCTTGGGCAGTTAGGTGGTGCAGTAGATAGAGTGCCATCCTCAATACACTAGCTGTGTGACTCTGGGGAAGTCACTTATCTTGTTTGTCTCTGTTTGCCCATCTATAAAATAGGAATAATAATAACACTTACCTCTCAGGGTTGTTGTGAGGATCCAATGAGTTAATAGCTATAAAGTGCTAAGTACAGTGTCCCCCTATGTGGTAAATGCTATATACATGTTAGCTATTGTTATTATTGTTATTAGGAAGGTGTTGAGAGCACTGTGACTTGCACAGGATCACAAAGATAGTATATGTCAGGGGCAGAGTTTAAACTCAAGTATTTCTGCTGCAAGGCTAGTTCTCCATCCATTATACCAGGTGACTTAAGTTAATAGGTCCTTTAATCTGTGTTGTCCTGATGTGACTCTCAATCACTGTCAATTAATTAAACAACTAATCAATAAATGAATTAACCAATCAATTAATGCTTTCATTTGCTACTTATATACTTTCTTCTGCTTTTGAAAAAAGTACTATTTTATCAACCTTGTACGACTTGGAGCTGGAAGGGAACTTAGAAGGCCAATTCCCTCATTTTACAGATGAAGAAATTAAGGACCAGAAAAGTTCATAAACTTGTCCAGGGTCACAAATCCATTAAGCTGTCTTCTTGACTCCAAGCCCAGGTCTCTATTCACGATGTCATGGTGCCTCTGACACATTCTGTCTAGGAGAACCTGGGCAAATTTTTTGACTTAAAACTCCTGTTCGCAGAAAAGGAGCTGCTCTGTATTGGTAAAAGGAGTTTCCTTTTGTAAGAGTTCCCTAAAGGCTGCTAGGTAAAGCAGTGTATAGAGCGGCAGGCTCAGAGTTAGCAAGACTCAGTTTCTGGAGTTCAAATGTGGCCACAGACACTTACTAGCTGTGTGACCTTGAGCAAGTCATTTAACCCTGTTTGCCTCAGTTTCCCCATCTGTCAAATGAGTTTGAGAAGGAAATGGCAAACCACTCCAGTATCTTTGCCAAGAAAACTCCAAATGGAGTCACAAAAAGTCAGACATGACTGAAAAATGACTGAACAACAACAAAAATATTAATGAAATGATGGAATCAGTTTTAATCCTTATTTTGTGAAAATTCAAATTCTTTATCAGCATGATATTGTGATACCATTACAAAATCAGGTGAAAGCATTTTGACTAAGGCTAAAACTTACAATAAACAAACATACAGAAAATTTGTAATCCCATACTGTGGTATAAGTCAAGGGCTTCTGAAGAAATTTTCATTGATTAGGTAACTTAGGTTACAATTGGCCACTTAGGAGAATAATGTATTAAAACTCTGGGAAGCAAACACCAGATCTTATCAAAGTATCAGCTCTAGGCTACAGAGATTCATGGGTAACTAAAAAACAAGCAAAACAAAACAAAAACCCACAAAAAACCCACCAAACAACCCCCAAACTTGATTACCAAATGATTTGCTCTGTCCTCAACTATGTCGTAAAATATAAGAACAAAATTAATATGGTAATTAAGAAATAAGTTATTTTATATCAATATTCTGTGTGTAGGTACATTCTATTTATGCCAGAACAAAATCTTAAAAAAGATGTTAAGTGTATTTTCTGATCGCACTATTGAAAAAAAATATTGCTTAATTTAGGACAGGACAGGATCTTGGAAACTTCAAACTAGATCTGTCCTAGGATACTCTGCAAGGTTACTTGCATTTAGCTGACCATAAGCAACATTATTTACAAATAGCGTTTTATGACTTAGTAGATTAAGATATTTACAGAATTTGAGAATTTGAAGGACTCTCAGAAGTCACTTAGTTCAACCCATATTCAAAAGGAATCCCTGAATAACAAACCCAACCAGTGTTTATCTTGCTTCTGCTAGAAGATCTCCCAGGAGGGGGATTCTACCACCTATGGAGAGAGTCCATTCATCCAATTTTTGGACAATTCTATTTGTTAGGCTAGCTTGCCTCTTTGCAATTTTGCTCAGGTAAGTCCTAGGGAATTGTCTGAGGCACTGAGTGACTTGAGCAGGGTCACCGAGTCAGAATACGTCATGAGTATGAAATCACGTCTTAATTGTCAACCTAGGACTCTACCGATTTCTCCATGTGACCAATGTCTTAGCATTCCAAACAGTCAAAGTAGCTAAACTTGGATTTTGGTGAATGACTTCTATTTTCTCAAAATTCAATACAACAATTGCTTTGGCAGCACTTATACTAAAATTGGAATGATACAGAGAAGATTAGCATGGCTTCTGCTCAAGGATAACAAGCAAATTTGTGTTCCATTTAAAAAAAATCAAATAACATAGCAGTATGATAATATGATAGTATTAAAAATCAGAGTTTTATTATTAGCAGCATATTGAAGAAAGGGGATTTATAGGTCAACTGAGAGTTAATCTATGTTGTCCTGGATGGTGTCTTTTTTTTTTTGTTTGTTTGTTTTGTTTCTATGATGTAGGAATGGGTGGAGGGATACTCCAGCTGTGGAAAGGAGTGACTTTCCTTTATCACAGCAATTTAACAAGTGATGCCATTCCTGCCCCACTGAGATCATTATTTCTCTTGTTCCCACCCCATTCCTTGAGTTCCAATAGTTGGGCCTACGAAAGGGTGGTGATTCCCCATGGAAAGTAGTTGTGATTTTTGTGATTGTCAGGGGCTCTGGCCTTCTGGCCTATGAATCTCTAGTCAAGCAATAATTGGGGGTTAACTAGAGTGAGGGAAAGCTACTAGAGTGAAGATTTTATATCAAGGAATGAGAAATGCAATTTCAAAAATTCAGGGTTTATAAAATACTGGATGCAGGGATGACGTTAGTGGAGATGAAAATCCTTGTTAAAAAAATGACTTCTGCCAGAGACTCACTGACATGAGCTATCATAATAGTTGTTTTTTTTTTTTTGCAATCTAGAAATCATGTTTTTAAAACATAAACTTACATATCTCCTGGCCTTATTGACTAACCTCTATGATCATGAACACAGTGAACTCACCTCATCAGAGAAGTCAGGATTCTGGGAATGATGGAGTACTGTTGTGTATGCTGTAGTAGTGAACAGCGGCCCTCCCGGTTTTCCATAAATACACTGTTTAAAAAAGTTATATGTTGAATAAGCACAAATGTCTGTTTTAATTCTATAATAATCATAATAACGGACATTACTGTACCACTTTAAAGTACACAAGGTGTTTTACATACATTGTGACACTTGATCCTCACAACCATGTGAGAGAGATGCTACAGAGATTAATCTCATTTTACACATGAGAAAATTGAGGCTCAGAGCATGGAAATGATTTGCCTTTGGTCACACAGCTGATAAAAATAAGAGGGGTAGGTAGTTTCAAATAAGTCTCACTTGATTCCAAGTCCAGACTTCCTAGTTTTTTTGAAGGATAACCAGGTATGTTGGCAAGTAATTTCTTCAGACCTTAATGGTGTTGGTCATGTTTAAGTAGTTTCTAACAGCCCCCCCCTTCCCATTGCCTAATTAACTAATTAATTTGACTATCAAAATTGTGCTGTAAATGGAGGCACCCCTTGCTTATCATGTCTCCAAATATGACGTTATTTCCATCTCCGGCATGTGAAAAATCTCACAATTTCACTTTGGATTGCAATCCAGTTTTTAACTATTCTCCATTAATTAATGTTTGGTTTTTTAAAAAATGCTTATGGCTTATGCTTTAGATTTAGTACCCACTGTCCTTGTGATTTCTTTAGTTCTTACAAAAACGTGGGTTAAGACCTGACTTTGCCCTTTAACTAACTAAATAACTTTGAACAAATCACATAACTTTTCTGAGCCTCATTTTCTTAATCTATAAAACAGAGATATCACCTAGCCCATTTTTCCCACATGTTAAAAGGATTAAATATCTCGGCGAGCAGAGATTGTTTCATTCTCTGAATTTATGTTCCTAGTACATAGCACAGAGCCAAGCAAACAATAGGCACTTAATAAATGCTTGTTGATTGTTTGATTAAATAGCATATAAAAGCATTTTGTAACCACAAGGCACTACATAAATGCATGCTACTGACATTCCTATCGATTCACCAACATTTAGCAGCATACCATTAATCTGATAATTCTAAAACCTGTTTAATACCACTAATTAGGGCCAGAGTATAGGTGGCCACCCACGTCTAGAATACACCCCAGCTTCACCTCTGCCTCATGAAAACCCTATCTTCCTTCAAAGTATAACTCGGATGCTATCTTCTACCAAAGCTTTTCCTAACTTCCCCAGCTGCTAGTTATTTTCTATCTATCTCTTGAAATTAATTTGTATTACTTTGAATATTTTGTATTCCCTTATCTGTCTATATAGTATATCCTGCTCCATCTTCACTCTCAGTAGAATGTAAACTCCTTGAGGACAGGCAGGGGCTATTTTGTTTTTGACCTTCTATCTCCATGCACAGCACAGTGCCTTATGCATAGTAGGCACTAAACAGATTTATTGAATTGAATTTCATAGTGAATTTGGAATACAGAAATGGTAACTCCCCCTCTACCCTAAATCTAGGGAGGTGCTTTTTTTCCATTTAAATTTATGCTAACAACTGGATTATTTCCAGGTTTCCTAAAGACTGTTTACATAGAAAAAAACCCCCAAATTTCTTTTTATACATTTTTATAACCTTATAACTTAGAAAATATAAATAAACAAAACCTTGAAAAGATATGTTTGGCTAAGTATACTTCAATAATTATGCAGGATAACATAGCAGAATTCTATGTACCATATCTATTTTTATTGATCCTTATTAAATATTATTAATCATATTAACAGCATCAGGGACATAATTTCACATTCTAACTTCAAAACCACTTATGGTGGAGCTCTCATTTGGCCCCACAGACATGCCTTTCACAAGTGAAAGTGTCCAAATGGTCTATTGTGTTGGTAATCAGACCTTTGTAGGTGCAGTCTCTGAACAAAGCTTTGGAAGTTTGGCCCACTGAGCAATATTTTAAATCAAACATACAGGAGGTGAGAGCTGGGCTCTTTTCAGGTAAAGGGCAACTACTTCTCTAGGGGAAACTTTTCACATTCATTTGAAACAAGGAAATTTTCTTTTTAAATCATTTCAAGTCAGGCGGTGCCTTGAGCCTGACATTTCCATTGGCTTCAGCTAATGATTGCTATTTTTTTTAAAAAAAAGTTTACTTCAGGAAATCGGAAACAAATGTACTGAATTGTTCTCTTTTCAACTAAATTCAAATAAAATATCCCTCTTTGATTTGAGGAAAGTATGCTATTTCTTCCCCATTTTCTTTTTATTCTGTGACTCTTTGGTGTCTTGGCTCACCTTCACTGGCTTGGCACCTTCTTCATCCGAGTTTCTGAATTCAATGCACACAGTGATGTTTCGTGCCTGAAATAGCAAGAGGAAAGAGAAGTTATAATTTGTTATTCAGTATCATCTTAAAAAAAATCCAAGTGTTTGAAATAAGTAGCCCTTATTCACACCAAAGAACACATTTCACATGACCTTCCTCATGGGGTTGAGAAGCATAAGAGCAGATTCTGGGAATTTTTTAAATAAGCATTATACTCATTATACAAGACAAAAGTTCAAACACAATAGGATTTAGACATGGCTTTTGTTTTTTGGAGCACATTTAAAAGCTACAATAAAAATGTGGCCAAAAGAAAATTTTTAGGATGAACTTTAGAAAAGATTGTTAGCATAAGTCACAAAATTGCATTCCCCTTTATAATACCAAAGGGAATCCCATTGCAGTTCAAAAGTAATCATTTTCCCTGAAATAGCTTTCTATTCTGAGCTCCTGGCATTCGACACTCTGTAATTTCACTTTCCAGACATGCTCTCTCTGATGCCTACATCATGAAGGGCAAAAAGTTTGAAGCACTCTCAGAAAAGGAAGGCCTACCTTGTTGAAACATTTCTGCCCATCATACTTGAGGTGCTTTGGGTAGACATAAATTTGGTTTTTATACACCCGATAAGGCCGAGAATACTTGGTTGAATCATAAACAAATTCTTCTACTTCCACTGTTGGCTCCTGTTGAACCATCACATCAAAAGGCTTGATGGGGATAAAGGATGAGGTCACACAGTCTTCAAAAGGAGAGAACATAAAACTATTAGTCAATTGTTTATTCTTTTTGGATGAGCTTTCCTGAAGGGATTTCAGTGCAATGTCTCAATCTAAAAGTGTATGTGTGTGTGTTTGTGTGAGAGAGAAAGAGAGTGTGTATGTACATGCATACATGGAGTATACATACTCCATTCCCTAACTGTGGGGGTCCTCCAAGGCATTTAATCTCCTACCTTTGTGTCTTTGTATAAACGACTGCCCTCCATTTTCCTAAAGAACTCCCTTCTCACTGCTACCTCTTAGAGTCCTTAGTAATTCTGTAAATCTATGGCACCAAGGAGGTGGCAGAGGAATGTCTCAAAGAAGCAAGCAACCTTCTTCTGTAATATTTCCAAAGACTCCTGGTTTCATACCCCAACACCCACCACCAAATTTTGTGTGTGTTGTTGGATAAATGGAATTGGCATTAGTCAATCGTAATATATTTTTAATGATAAAGAACAAAATTCTAACTTCAACTAATGTTTCTCTCCTAAAGAATATTTTAGTCATTCATTTTGACTCATGTTTTTTTTTTTTCCTTTGCTCAAGGACAGATAAAAAGTATTATTCCCCAAGCAGTCAAAGGAAACAGCCTAGTTCATGCTTCTCTCTCTCTCTCTCTCTCTCTCTCTCTCTCTCTCTCTCTCTCTC